>NW_026570971.1:22435466-22554186 GCF_026225935.1 Boleophthalmus pectinirostris | reverse complement strand
GCGGGCGGGGGCCACGGCACGACCAGCGGACGGGGACGCGGCAGGAGTGGCAGTGGTCGCGGCAGTGGCAGGTGTGGGCGCGGCAGGGTGGGCGCGGCAGGAGTGGCGGGCGTGGGCGCGGCAGGAGTGGCGGGCGTGAGGCAGGAGCGACGGGCGGGGGCCGCAGCAGGACCAGTGGACAGAGGCGCGGCGGACGGAGACGCAATAGGATCAGCGGGCGTGGCAGGAGCAGCGGGTGGAGGCATGGCAGGAGCAGCGGGCGTGGGCGCAGCAGGAGTGGCGGGCGGAGGCGCGGCAGGAGACGCAGACGTAGGCGCGCGGCAGGAGACGCAGACGTAGGCGCAGCAGGAGTGGCGGGCGGAGGCGCGGCAGGATCAGCGGGTGTAGGCGCGGCAGGAGACGCGGACGTGGCGTGGCAGGAGTGGCGGGCGTGAGCGCGGCAGGAACAGCGAGCGTGGCAGGAGCGGCGGATGGGACAGGAGCGGAGCGAGGCAGGGCAGCGGGCGGAGACATGGCAGGAGCGGCGGATGGAGACGCGGGCGTGGTCGCAGCAGAAGAGGCGGGCGTGAGCGTGGCAGGAGCGGCGGTGGTGTGGCAGGTGCGGCAGAAGCGGCGAGCGGGCCAGGAGCAGCGGGCGGAGACATGGCAGGAGAGGCGGGCGGGGGCGCGGCAGGAGCAGCGGGCGTGAGGCAGGAGCGGCGGGCGCGCAAGAAGCGGCGGGGGGGCCGCAGCAGGACCAGCGGGCGGTGGGCGCGGCAGGAGCGGCGGACGTGGGCGCGGCAGGAGAGGCGGGCGTGGGCGCGGCAGGAGCGGCAGACATGGGCGCGGCAGGAGAGGCGGGCGTGGGTGCGGCAGGAGCGGCGAAGGCGTGGCAGAAGCGGCAGGAGCAGCAGCAGGCGTGGCCGGAGCAGTGGTGTGTGAGTGTGCTTGTGTGTGAATCTTTGTGTGTTTGTGTGAGTGTGCTGGTGTTAGTGTGTGTTTGTGTGAATTTGTGTGTGCGTGAGTTTATGGGTGTGTGTGTTAGGGTGTGTTTGTGATTTAGAGCAAGAATGTGATGTCGTCTCTGTAGATGTGGATAGATCTGTAGATGTGGAGGTCTGTAGATCTGTAGATGTGGAGTAGTCTGTATGTGGAGGTCTGTAGAGGTCTGTAGATCTGTAGATGTGGAGGTCTGTAGATCTGTAGATGTGTAGATGTGGAGGTTTGGAGGTCTGGGGGCCTGAAGGCCCAGGGGCCAGGAGCACTATTGGGTCTTGGCTCACACAGACCTGTGGGAAGAAACATTTGTGTCAAACACCAGAACTAACAGGACGCACCACTTAAAGATAGAAAGAGGATTCATCAGTGGTTCTGCGCTGTCTCCTTGAATCAAAAAAGTGACTATTAACATCGATTCCACAGAAGAGGACCTCTGGTTTGGTGCTTGTTCTCACGTTCAACTACATATTCTTATGAAGATATGACTGTTGTTATTGACTGATTTAGAGTCTTATTAAAACATTTTTCCATTTGACTCTAATAGAAAAAATGCATATCTATGAATGAAAAAAAAAGACAGCAGGTACTTTGAGCGAGTCTAAGGGTTTACTTAGAGCATTCCCTTTTGTTTATCTCTGTTCATTAGAGTTACTATTTGAATCTGGAATCTTTCTATCTTCTTTCTCCGTGATGGGGGTTTGTGAAATAACACCAAACGCAAAGTTTTATTTATTTTTGCCAAACAGTTTAAATCTGATTTTGTCTATGTTCAGGAATCTCACTGGATTATAAATGACCCTACTTTTAGGAATTTTCAGTGGGGTAAAAAAAAACTGTTGGGCAAGTGACTTCAAAACTGTAATGTGGATGTATGACTTGTTGTAAATTCGTTACATTACAATATTACTGCATTTAAAATGTAAAACATGACACAACTACTGTAGTACTTTTTACTTCCTCTCACCAAAAGAACTGTGCCAAGATGCCCAACTTTTGTACCATATATGGACTGAACCAGGACTAAACCAGGACTGAACCAGGTCTAAACCAGTACCAAACCAGGTCTAAACCAGGACTGAACCAGGTCTAAACCAGGACTAAACCAGGTCTAAACCAGGACTAAACCAGGACTAAACCAGGTCTAAACCAGGTCTAAACCAGGTCTAAACCAGGACTAAACCAGGTCTAAACCAGGACTAAACCAGGTCTAAACCAGGTCTAAACCAGGACTAAACCAGGACTAAACCTACGCGGGTGTACCTCCGGCGTTTCATTGCAGCTGATATCGCGATGATTTTAGTGAATTTGTATGAAGAAAAACGAAAAAGCCGCCATTTCAATCCCGGTTTAAAAAGCTTTGTAAGACGCGTTACTGACATTTGTACCGAGTCAAATATGTCACAAACCTGTGCTTTTTCCTCCCGAGAGTCCTGGAGTCCGAATCAGGGGACGGTCAGAAGCTGTCTTTGTAGAAATATCCCAAAGATGAGGCTGCTGTCCGTAGAAAAGTTCAGAGCAGGAGTAATAGCGCACTTTCTGGTCTCGACCAAAGTTTGCAAAGATTGCAATGTTTGAAAGATGCACGTAGCAACAAAAATAACAACAGCACGCACGTGCGCACTGACGTAAGCACGCAGGTGTCTTAGCCGTTCTATAGACAAATCCCGCGAAACGCGGAAGTAGAGCGGAAGTAAAGCCGCGGCGCCATTCCTGCGCTGCTGTGCGGCTAAGGAAGTAGCAGGAGTAGTAGCGTGTTGGGCTCGTAGCGGGAGTTGTTTACACGTTCTCCAAAGTCCGTCTAGAGTTCAGTTTCTATATTGTTCAAGTGCGTGTGTTCAGTAATGCCGGGAAGATCTTGTTGTGTGTTGGGCTGTTTTAACAACAGTGTGAAATGACAGGCCTGGAACAAGAGCGTGTGTGAAGTTCCCAAGCCGCTGTTGCACCTTGATAGTCCGTGTTTACGGTGTTCCGGATTGTCTGGTGATCAGTTTAACTGGTAAAGGCGGAGCCACATCTGGAAGCATGGGGGGCGTGTCCTCTCGGTTTCCATTCACTCCCATAGAGACACAAAACTGCCAGAGCTGTATTGTCGCGTTAAACCTTCTTTATCGTGGCGTATTATTTCCCCATAGGAAAATAATCCAAATGTATCCCGCACATGTTCCCATCACGACCTGGGGTTTGAAGTAACAAACGTTGCTCTTTACTGCAGCGCATGAACGGGCTCAACCACTTGATCTGGTCGCTGTTCCAGACGCTCCTATAACAGGTGACATACCGCTATGTCGTGTAACAAATAAACATGGTCAAGCACAAAATGCTGTCCGTGTCATCACTGTCATGAATGTTGTGTTTGTGTAGACATGTACAGACTTATATAATGTGTACAATGATCTAGTTCACACAATTTGCTACCAAAATAGGGACTGACTCATTGGATCATTTTAACACAATCACCCAGAGTGAAATATTACACAACATCTTGCTGTGAACACAACAGGTAGACTACATCGCCTGCATCCAGATCCAGATGTGTTGGGCGTGTCCACTCAGCTGCAGATGTGGTGGGCGTGCACCATGCTCCCAATCCTGTGTCAGGTACAAAAGAAATAACTATCATATAGGCCAAGTCTTTTACACGTTCCGTATTTGTCATCCCTAATGCACTGTTGCCCTGTGTAATTTGCTGGTCTAGAATAAATAAAAAATGTGACTGCGTTTGCTTATTATATGCTTCGTGATACAGAATATACATTCATCTGACCAGAAACAGACAAGAATGTTTTAGTATCAAGATCACTGAAAAACACTACACAATAAACATATAAACTTCAGTGACTACAAAAAGCCTCCAGTCCAAAAGGCTTGTATGCAGCCGCAGCGCAGCAACAACCAGATCAAGTGCTTAAGGCACATGCACGCACATCTACAGCCGAGTGGACACGCCCATCACATCTGGATCTGGAAGCAGGCGATGTAGTCTACCTGTAGTCTACAAGCAAGATGTTTTATATCTGTTTTTATCCTAGTTTAGACCTAGTTTAGACCCATATTAAGGCAGCAAATTGTGTGAAATGTCACATTGCATATATGTACATATAATATAGGCCTATCTCTACACACGCAGACCCCTGAGAGTAACAGGACTGGCAACAGTATATCTTTGAGTATTTTTATCGGCAAGTTTGCGATTTGAAAGACAGCACAAGAACCATAATATTAGTTGTTGACATGGAGCCTCTACAGCAGCAGCAGGCGCAGCGCAGCGGCAACCAGATCAAGTGGTTAAGGTGCACACCCACCGCATCTACAGCTGAGTGGACACGCCCATCACATCTGGATCTGGAAGCAGAAGATGTAGTCTACCTGTTGTGTTCACAGCAAGATGTAGTGTAAGATTTCACTCTGAGTGATTGTGTCAAAAAGATCCAATGAGTCAGTCCCTATTTTGGTTGCAAATTGTGTGAACTAGGCACATTATATAAGCCAATACACAAAAATAAAAAAAATTACACAAACACTACATTCATGACAGTGAAGACACGGGCAGCATTTTGTGCTTGACCATTTTTTATTTGTTATAAAACATAGCGATATGGTACTTATTTGGTTATAGGAGCGTCTGGAGCAGCGACCAGATCAAGTGGTTGAGCGCGTTCATGCGCTGCAGTAAAGAGCAACGTTTGTTTTTTCAAACGCCAGGTCTTGATGGGAACATGTGCTGGATACATTTGGATTATTTTTCAATGGGGAAATAATACGCCACATTAAAGAAGAAGGCGAAATACAGCTCTGGCAGTTTTGTCTCTCTATGGGAGTGAATGGAAGCCTAGAGGCCACGCCCCCCCATGCTTTCAGATGTGGCCCCGCCTTTACCAGTTAAACTGATCGCCAGACAATCCGGAACACCGGGCGGCGACAGTCCCGGGTCCCAGCGGCGGGTCTGTCAGTGTCTTTGACTCTGTTCTCGCCATTTCCTGTGTGTAGCTTTAGGCTAAAGTAGCAGCTGCCGCTAATCGTGGAGCTGCTACGAGTTGACGCAGCAGGTTGACGTGACGTGACGTGAGTGACAGGACAGTTGTCCAATCACACGACACTAAATAAACAGAGACTGTGATGTCATTGATGTCACAGTAAAGTTTGTGCCCGAAGTGAAATGCGCCAATCAAAATCATTTTAAAATAGTAATAATAACGGCCTGTTGGGGGGTGGGGCACCAGTGGCCGCTAGGGGGGGCACGGCCCTCAAATGCCCCCCCTTGCCGCAGACACAGTTAATTGTCCGTAACAACTCCAAACTTACCTGGTTTTCTTGCGCAGCTAATTAACTGATAACGTTTTCCGACTAGGCTATTTTTGAACCTTCTTGCCTTCGTGTTGGATGTTGTTACATTCTGAACATTCTGCCATTGCTCGATGTTATTTCAAAGTCGTAGCCTCACTCCATCGGTCTTTCTTTAAGTTTTAAATACCCGAGTGGCAGTCTACGCTATAATGTCTGCGTGTTTTAAAATATAACTGATATCGAAACAAAAAAAAACAAAAAAAAAATGCATAACTAAATAAATATGGCCCTATAGCCACTTACGTGTTGGCAAACAGCTGAAATAAATTAGAAATAATAAAATAAGATAAGATAATAAAATAAGCTGCATATAATATGTGCCTCGTAAACCTTAGGCTATCAATAACCCGACACAACCTTAACCTTCAGAACATAAAAACGAGGTCAAATGGGCTAATTAAGGATGTGACGTACACTTCATACTACAAGCATAGATGATGAGACTCGTCTTTTCAGATGTAGGTAACAATACTAACAATAACTTTTTTTTTTTTTTTTTTTTTTTTAGTAGTTAAACCGCCACCCGCCCGAATTTAATTAAAATATAATTTTTCGTCACGTCATCCGCCCGACCCGCGGATTAACCGCGGATATCGCGGTTGTAACCGCAATCCGCGCATCTCTAACTTGTACTAAAACAATGCACATCATACAATCAACACAATTTAAACAAGTCATATGACACAATACTATTTTTGCAAAATCCAACTGACAGCAGTTATTCTCTGTGCCCTCAACAGTTGGTTACAATGATTGTCATTTATTTTTTTCAAGTTGATTTTTCAATGCAAGCAGTCGCTGGATGAATCAAGATCTTGTTTTGAATGAAAATCAGGCATGCTTATCTCCAAAAATGAGAAGCATGTCTGACTGTTTGAAACAAGATCTTCTCTCCATGATATAAACATAACAATGTTCACAATAGAGGCAATCCTGCTAATCATGAAACATTAACAATGCAGAAACTTTTTACCTCAAGAGTCAGTCTTTTACTCTTGGGGTTTCTTTTGACACATCCAACGTCCATGTTGTAGACAGTTCTTTGAATACAGGTGTAAAGTTTGTGAGAGTCTGAGGACCAAGTGTCTTGAAGTGTTCCAAATTCAGCCAGGTCAACGATTGCATAAAAAAACCCTTTGTCCTTCCCACTTCAGTCACAGGTAGAAAGGCCATCCAGGCTCAACCAGCAAGAAATGTGTCCATACCGATCTGTAAAATAAAATACAGAATAGAATAAATATAACATATTCAAGTAACCACATTGCAAAACAGGCTATGCAATATTTAATGATCCATGAATAAAAATTAAAAAGTAAATACATAGTAAATATATTATGGTGCATATATCATTATTTATTTGTTCCTATTAAGCAGGTTATTCTGTTGCATGAGCTGTATGTTTTTGTATACAAGAACCATTCAAATAAATAACATGAAGGGTAATTTGAAAAAATGTAGCCCCTTAGAAAATATTATTTTTAAATGCAAGACTCACAAGAAAGAAAACATCTAAATGCCATTAATCACAAAAATAGAATGAGATTAAGGTAAAAATTACAACTACTTAGCACATATATAAAATTAAATTAGTCAATTACGAAATTATTGGTGAGGTTACGTTTCAGTTCTACATTTAACCATTTCATCACATACCTGCAAATCTCTGACGAGGTGGTTAATGGCTTGAGCCTTCATCTTTCCACTGTAGCCTTTACGAGCTGGAGGTGCATGTGAACCAGCAGCAAGACACATACCCTTAGAAAATACAAAAAAATAATGTATCATTACTCTTTTTGGCTAAAGGTCAAACTCAATAGCATGTTAAGACATTGTATTGGGTAAGACAACATACTTGAAGATATATTTTTTTTTACAGAATACTACTAACATTTGATTCAAATAATAATTCTCCACTTGATACAATATCCTACCTCAACATACCACACCAAAGTGGGCACGTTTATAAGCTATTATTAAAAGAAATGTGAATACAGCGAATGAATACTGCCCCAAAGTGTGAAAAACACGGTGAAAACTGGAAGAGCTAAGCTAACGAATGCTAGCTAATCTTCACTTCAGTATACGGCAATTAGATTTTCGTTTGGAAATGGGGAATCAGTAACGGGTGCAGGCAAAGACAGGGCTGTGTGTGTGCGTTAGGATCGGGGCTGCGTGAGATCGTGGACCCGCTGTTTGCGGTCTCCTCCAGGTCAAATGCGGGTTTAGTCCTTGTTTAGAAACAATTCCACCTCCTCTGGTGCCCAGTCCACTCCAGGCTACGGAGCATATACCGCGTCCCGCTGCCCGTGATGTACAGCCTGCAGAAACACCGGGAATCATGTGTGTACACTGAGTGTAGGGCAGGTGTCACAAGCATTACAATGACCTAATACATTTACTTGCGTCACTATTTACAGATATTATACTTTCTTCCCACTGTGAAAATACCAGACATGAGTACTATTTCATGTTTCATCCTCGCAATTGCATTAACTTCAAATGACAAATCAAATGTTTTGTCCAGTTACTTTAAGTTAAGTTACTTGAGGAGTAGTTTACCTGAATACTTTTACTCTTAGCTACTTAACACATATTTTGACTTTTACTTTTTACTTAGACCTGAGAAATATATTTTTGAAGTAACATTTGTGGCTTTTCGGAAGATTCGGTGCGTGTCCTAGAAAGAAGCACAAAAGATGGAAGGGTCCGAGAAACAGGCCACTTTATTTCGTCATTTTCCATTGAGAGGGATTCAGTTTTGATTACCAAGTACAGCTGTCACCCCGGAACGACGCCTCTGCCCAACTCACAATGAGGGGGAGCTTTATACCACACATCTGACAAAACATTAACTTGTTGATTTAGCATATACAGCAAGAAAATGAACAATAACGCTGACCCAGTACACTTTATCATGGGTGGGTACATGCCACGGGGTTCACATACATCATTTTTCTGCTTCGTGGCATCTCAAAGTACAGAAAAACATGTCTTCAGATAGTCATACGTGTTTTTCACCCTTTTGTCATTCCAAGGTACAAAATATTGGGTGAATCAGCATGGTCAACACATAATTCAGCATGATCAACACATGATATTTCCCACAGTATTCCCCCTTTTGATCACATCAAACATGTGATCACAACCCAAAATAAGAGGGGCAAGACGCTACCTCCACATAATAAACTCCCATATATGAGTAAATAAAATGTAAAACTTTTTTCTTAGCCTTAGCACTTTTATAACATTTCTCAGATTCTTGTTAACATAATACACTTGAATAACATAGTACATAATCAATACATGACACACACAACACATGACAATACAAGGAGCACATACTCAGGAAGGCTTTATCTCTATTCAATCGATGATAAATCTGTAGGGTTTCAATCAAACCCAATCATTGGAGTCAGGACGTGAGAGCGGAGAATCAGCAGAGAGTAACAAAATTTGGGAGACGGGAGCATTTCGTGTTAAGGCAGTGGTGATTAACCGTTCTAATAGTGATCTGAGACATGGGATAATGCAACATCCAATTACAACTAGGACAGCTAATGTAATCAGTATAGCGGTAGCTATGGATACTATGGTAGCCGTCCAAGGGCCAAATATTTTGTAGAGCCAATTAAACCAAGTATCTTCAGATACACCAGAGTTCCTACCCAGTTCCTCGGACAAGGATTTGAGTTTGGACAAAGCTTTAATAATCTTTCCATCAGGGGATGTGTTGTTTGGTATGAAGGTGCAGCATTCAGTTCCAAACATGCTACATACAGATGATTCTTTGGCAAGTAACATATCAAGGGCAATTCGATTTTGCCAAGCCATAAGTGAGGTAGGGCCTAACTGTTCAACGATACCCTCCAATGCTTCAATCGTATAATTTATGAACCTTTGTTGATTGTAGTAAAGATAATTTATCCAAACAATATTTTTAGCAGCTGCTATTCCAGGCATTAAAACTGAAATAAGCCCTGACGTAATTTCACTTTGAGCTTTAAATGCGTCCGGGACACCTACAGGTGTTCCGATAGCGCTGAGGTAAATGTCATCATTAAATGATCCTTGAATTTTGGGTTTAGATGGATTAGACAATGACCTCTTGTGCACGTGAGTATCTCTTAAGTTAGATCTGTGGGTTAGTTGAGTCTGTTTCAAATTCAAAAGTGAGTTTGCTGGGCCTATAGTGAATGGGACAAATAACATTATTGGTGTACAGATGCCTGACCATGTTTTTGGTAAAATAGCATATAGACGCAGATCTGAACACAGCCACCAAATATCTGTGCGGGCAATGGAGTGGTTAGTTAAGAAAGCAAATTCTTTATAATTGTCAAAGTCCTGTTACAGAAATTGTCATTGAATTTTTCTATTTCAGATTTATTAGTATCTCCTGTATCTGTACCTACAATAGTATCTCTAAGAAAACAAGTATATTCGGAGAGCCCCATGATCCAAGATGTAGGAACATCTTTTGAAGTTACTGCTGGTAATTTATGGTGGAGGTGATAACATTCATCAGTTTTGTCAAATGATTTTTTTGTGAAAAGTTGAAGGATACAGGTTAGGTCTGTTTCATTAAAATATGGCACAGATGTAGTAGTTAACCGCGGTCTGGCTGCAGAACATACCACACAGTCTTCTGTGGTCAAAGTATGGGCAGGATACTGCACCCATTTTAACCAAGTGTTTTCATTCATATCTTGTCCTGTTTCAATTTTTATTGCTTCAGTTAAGGAATTCAGATCATTTTCTAAGGCCGGTTTATTAGTCTTTAAAATTGTTATTTGTATATAATTTTCAAAATTCAACTTTATTTTTCTATTACAAGGTACTGAGACTATTTTAGAACACAAGAACCCTATTGCGTATATTCCAGAGTCATTAAATATCGGATTTTTAATGGATAGTAACAGAGGATTGCATCATTGAGTAGTTGATTTACGCCCTCTACAATGTTTTAGGTCTGCTTGAAAAGCTGCATCATCTTTTCTATTTTTCATTAGAGTAATTCTTTGTGGGTCAATTTTGAAAGTATTTTCTGCTGTTTTTTGCTGTCCATCAGTACTGGCTATAACTCTGGCGATTTCTGTTGCATAATTGTTTTCTTTTGACAAGCAAGTGTCTTTACAGACAACTTGTACATTTAATGCATGGTCTATAGCTGGTATACCGAGCATGCAATCTAATACTTCACATACATCAAATAGTATATTACAAGTTTGTCCTTCGTAGCAAAGTTTTACTATTTTTGGTGCTCCCCTTTTTGCCCTTTTCTGTGTTCCTTGTGTCTTACTGATTTTGTCGTCTGCCAGCTTCATGTCGTGACTTGTCATTTTGCTTGTTGGCTGTCCGAGGTCAGTAGTGGTTTCAAGGCTTCTATTGATAGGGACTATAACAAAACAAATAGAGCAAAAAGAAATTAGCATAATCAAGGATAGACATTGAAAATTTTCAATCATAAAGCATGGCCTATACTCTCCTTCTATGTTTTTTCCCCCTTTTCTTCCCCTCCTCTGCTGGAGCCCCAGTAGCGGACGGCGGTCAGGGTGCGTCATCAGGTCCTCCTTTTTTAGCGACGTCTGGATTTGGTTGATCTTCTCCATCTTCATCCTGGATGGTAGATGTAGTAGCAATGTCAGTTCGGATTTGGGTTAGACTTCGTTCAGTTGGGTCTACTGGTGTCTTGAAGCAGTGCGACAAATGGTACCACACTTTGGTTGTTCCTTTTTCAACTTGTACAGATCTACCGGTGGACTGCAATACTTTATATGGACCATTCTGATATGGCTCTGTCCAATTGTTTCGTTTGTGCACCTTTACGTACACCCAAGATCCAGGGGAGACGAGTACATCTGAATTGGTTCTTTCTTCGGAATCATGTGCTCTTTGTCTACATTTATGTAGCTGCATCACTATTTCTTGAAGTTGTTGGACGTAGGCGTGATGATGTTTGTCCCAGTCTACGAATGGTGCAGCTTCAGTGAATGGGCCTACAGGTTTACGCATTTCTCTGCCAGTTAGTAACATATGAGGAGAATAAGACGTGGTTTTGTTCACATTGTTGCGGATATCCATCAGGACGAAAGGTAGAGCAGTGACCCAATCAAGTTTTGTGGTTTTCCAAACTTTCGCAAGTTTTCTCTTGACTGTGGCATTCATTCGTTCACAAACTCCTTGACTGGCAGCATGATAGACAGTTCCAAAGCGTTGGGTGATGTTAAGAGCCTTCAGCACATCACGGACTATGTTGGTAGTAAAGTGTGTCCCATTATCAGATCTTATTACAGTTGGAATGCCAAAATGTGGAAAAACATCAGTAGTTAAGTGATGGACTACTTCCTTGGCGGTTTCTGTCTTGCAGGGGAATGCTTCGACCCATCTTGTATACTCACAGACTATGACCAACAGGTAACGAAATCCACGAGTTCTCATCTCTGGCCCCAGGTCTGTAAAATCCATGACAATTCTTTCAAAAGGCTTTTTGGGAAGAGTATAAGTTCCTGGAGGTGGTTTGCAAGACTTCTTTGGAGTCATGGTTTGACAGATGTGACAGTCATCGATCCAATATTGCAAAACTGGTTGCATATAAGGATGCCACCATAAATCGATGTGTTTTAAGATTGCTTTGTAACTGCGATGAGTTGGAGTGTGGTATTCATCATACAGCATCTGAAGTAGTGGAGTCGGAGCCACGATGCGTCCTTCATGATTTCTCCAAATTCCTGTTGCATCTTTTTTAGACCCTCGTTCTTTCCAGACGTTGTGTTCATATGTTCCGGCCGCTTCCTGGATTTCTTTTACGTAGGTTGCATCTATTATGTTTGCATCGGGTAGCGCCTCCATCTTCTCATCAGCCTGGACAAGCATGTTTCTTGTATTATAATTTGCGGCTTTCTTTGCGGCTTGATCTGCTGCTTGATTGCCCAGGGACACAGAGTCTGTTCCTTTTGTGTGCGCTTTGCATTTCATGATGGCCAGTCTTGATGGCAGTTGAACAGCATCTATCAGTTGTTTGATCAATTGTTCGTGCTTGATTGGGAGGCCAGTCACAAGTTTAAAGCCATTTCTGATCCATCCGGCTAATGACAATGTGACAGTCTTGTAGGCGTAGATTGAGTCTGTATAGATCAGGGGTCTCAGACTCGCAGCCCGGGGGCCAACTGTGGCCCACGGAAGGATTTTTTGCGGCCCTCCACTTGATTCCAAAGAATAATATCAGTGCGGCCTGCAGTAGATGTAAGCACAATCCCACTCCCCTACCGCACGCACTGACAGATGAAGCTGCAATCGGTGCCTGTGCAGATTCACAACAGATTATTAACGCAGTTTACATCCCAAAACTCAATTTACAGCAGTTGTGAAGCAACGAGTCTAAGTGGATCTGTTAATATGAGTACACGTGCACATACAGCGTCACCGAAGAACCAAAACAAACCACACATGGTGGTACACGTGTGCGCACTTCACTTTACGCTCCCACAACCACAGTATCAGAGCGCAGAGGAGGCACTGACAAAATTCCCCTGTTCATAAGTATGGGACCTTTACTGGAGGGGCTAATAAGAAATAAAAAGATATTGACATTGTCTGTTTACCTGCTCAACACTCGATGCGTAACTTGGTGGCAACCCGATGACCAAGCTCCACATATGCATCGCCGAAATCCACGCGCACTCAGCGGCAAACACAGCTGTCCCATCAATATACAAGCACCACAAAACTGCAGTGATCTATTCCAGAGGCTTGGTGACATGTTAGCAAAAAGTATGCGGCAAAAACAAGCGTCTTCCATCCATGTTTGACATACGAGAAGCAGATACACTCCAGTGTGGTCCGCTTTCACACCGGCAAACGAACCAAAAACTGGTCCGATTAACGAGCCTCTGTATCCCGGTAGAACAGTGATATCTCCAGTAACCAATACTGATGTTCCCTGTTAATACCGCGGGCCGTCCTCATCTTATCACCATGAACTCATAAAACAGCAACATAGAACTTTGTACAAACTCACCGCATCAGTCCTGAGTTCGGGTAACAGCAGCAGCCAACAGCATTCAGCGTAGCGCGCAGCTCCTCAGGACGGCGCTGGAGTCTGGTCCTTGGTCTTCTGTCGTCCTATAAGCGCGTTGGTCAGATGGTCCGGAGGCTCTGTCCTCCATGTGCTGGTTCCAGACGGTGGCGAGCAAGACCAGTGCGCAATGACTGGGTCTGAGCGGGTACGTTCCGCCGTCTGCGCACTGGTCCCGTGTTCCGTGCGGGGAAAGTGAGAATGTTCTGTGGACTACCTACAGGTCTGTGCTGCTCCTGTCCTCCGCGCTCAAGAACCGCGGCTGGTTCCGAGGTGGTGCAAAGCATCCGGACAGAACGTGAATCCAGTTTAGTTGGTGTCCGCATTTGGTTCTTCCCGGGAAAAGCGCTTTTCACTCCCCGCTCCACGTCATCTGAGACTAGATCGGACTAGATCCGGTTTGGATCTAGTCCGACTGTATTTCTCACACGAGGCTAAAAGCAGGACATTTTTTAAAGGTGAATCAATTGAATGGGCGATTGCCTATTGCCATAAAATTATTTGGTTAATTAAAGCCTAAAATAACAAATGCTGGTTCCTACATGATCACGGGGAACACCGGGACCTCTGTGCAGATCCTGAACAGATGTACACACCCCCATTTTTGACTCACTCTGGAGCCACACGTTCGCATGTACTTGCTCTGATCTTCGTGTATTACATTCTCTGTATTGGCCATTGTTGGTAAAATAATTCGAAAATGAATCGCGGCTGCATCTGGACAACAATCTGTTACTGCGCTGGAGTCGTACAGCGTGTCATTACAGGCAGGAGACGTGTTTCTCCCATGATGCATCTAGAATAGTTCGTTTGGACCTGCTGTCTATGGTTTGGACCTGGGTTCGCGTTCACACCAGAGGAACCGCGCCAAAGTTGGTCATTTGGTGCGGATTCAAGCGAACCAAGACCACCTCTTTTTTGCGATCTCGGTCCACTTGAGTTGGTCCGGGTCAGAGTCCGATTGACGCTTTCACACCAACGCAAACGAACCGAGCTAACCACTTCTGGTTCGAATGGATCGTTTGGTGCGCACCAAATACTGTCGGTGTGAAAGCACCTAATACAGGTCAAGGCTCACTGATGAGCATCTTCAGTCTATCCTGAGGATCTGCTTCCTCCTGCAAGCCAAATATTTCTCAGCTGTACAAGATGAATCGTAGCCAGGTTTCAACCAGCAAGGAGTAGGCAAAAGAAGAAGAGTAGACGTATTAGTTTAAACTTACGTTCTGAATACATTTTCATGTTCTGAACTGTTATTAAAGATTAAGAAAGTGTGTTGCATGTTGTTTTTTCTCTCTCTTTTTTTCCAGTGCAACCGCTATTTATCGAATACTCAATGCGGCCCAGCCTCACTCGGACTTTATCTAATGTGGCCCCCAGGTAATTTGAGTTTGAGACCCCTGGTATAGATATTCACCACTTTGTCTTCTGAGAGTTGTAGTGCATTGCTGTTAGCTCAGCTACTTGTGCCGAACCTTTTGTTATCTGTTGAGCTTCCATCAGGCGATATTGGTTGAATGGCAACTGTTCCACCACTACATACGATGAGATGATATGGCCTTCTTTTGCTCTGTATGAACAGCCGTCACAGAAGATAGTCATGTCTGGATCTGAAAGCGGTGTAGTGTGTAGATCTGCTCTCACATACAGTTCAGTTTTGACCTTTTCTTCGCACACATGTGGGATTCCTTCAGTCTCCATGCTTGTTGCCATGTTGATACTTCCTCCTTCGTAAGTGATGTGGGGCTGTTTCAAAATTTTCGAAATGTTGCTGGACCTTCGGGCAGTCGTAATGAACAGGCGAGAGTTGAGATAAGCAAGTATCCCATGTTGAGTGTGTATCACCAACGGTTGATTCTGTACTATGTGCGAAGTCTTCTCAATTGTCCTTGTCAGAGCAGCCAAGTAACGAGCACAGCCAGGTTGAGTTTGCTCATGAGGGTCCAACTTGCAGGAGTAATGTTTCAGCACTCTTCTGCTCTGATGATGTTTCTGATAAAGGACAGCTTGGACAAACGATTGTTTTTCCGTCACATCCAGGTGGAAAGGAATAGCATAATTTGGAGCACATAGACTGCATGCGGTACAAATAGCTTGCTTCCTCTTGATGAATGCTTCTTCGGCTTCTGTTGTCCAGAACAAATCGGCTGAAAGGTTATGCATACCGTGTGGCTTGATTAGTTCTCTGAGCGGCGTTGTGAGTTCGGTATAGCCAGGGACATATTCTCGGGAGTAATTACAGAGACCCAGGAAGCTGAGCATTTGTCTCACCGTAACTGGTTTTGGGGCACTCAGGATGGCATCTTTGTTGCTGTCGGACACTCCTTGGACACCGTTTGAGACTTCCCGTCCAAGAAAATGCACAGTTTGTCTTGCGACTTGCATCTTTTGCCTCTTTACTTTGTACCCTTTCTTTGACAGATGTGTGAGTAGTAGTACTGATGCTCGCAAAACTTCCTTTGCCGTCTTCCCCGCGATAAGAATGTCATCCACGTAGGTGATTAGGGTACATGTCTCGGGGAAATCCAAATCTGCCAGATCTTGTCTTAGGAACTTGCTGAAAAATCCAGGGCTATGCTTCCAACCCATGGGCATTCTTCTGTAGGTGTAGACTTTACCTTTGTGTCTGAAGGCGAAGTATTTTTGAGAAGATGTTTCCAAGTTGATAGTGAAGAATGCGTTGGCCAGGTCAATCACTGTGTAATACTGGTGCTCTGGGGACAAGGTATTGAGGGCTATGTATGGATCTGGAACTGGATATGATTCTCCTGTTGTAATCTCGTTGATTGAACCATCCTCCAGTTTTGTAAGTCAGATTTTTTTACTGGAAACAGAGGTGTGTTATAGTCAGATTCTGTTTCATAAATTACTCCAGATTCCAGTAGTCCATTGATCGTTTCTTGAATCCCAGCTACTTGGTCCTCCTTGAGTGGATATTGAGGATAGTATACTGGTTTGTCCGTGGTAAGTTGCACGTGGACAGTGTGCTTCGTCTGACCCACATCATTCGGATGCATCATCCATATGTTTGATGGTACTTGAGCCAGGTACCTCTCCGTATCTGGATGGTTCTCAGTAGTTCGTTGTCTGGACTGTTTAGATGTTCTTGTGTTGTCTTCGGAGCCTTGGGGTAATATTATTCTGAATATTTTGTGGTATGGGTTATAGAAAACATCATCCACTTCGGTGGCGTCATACTGAAGACCTGAGGCTAGCTTGACCATTGGGCCAAGTTGTTTTGATGAGTGATGTTTGGAGATGGCCAGTGACACATGGGGTGCATCTTCTTTACTTCCCATGAAGTATGGTTTCAGTTCTTCTGGAAGGGGGACAGCAAGTGCCATACCTTATGGGCCCAAATAGAGGCATGAGTAGCTTACTTGAAATGTTTGTCCATCGATTTTCTGCCATAATTCATCATAGATATCGTCGTCCAGCGTAGAGTAGTATAACGTGACATGCAAGGGGTCGAGAGGCTCACTGAGTGGATATAATGATTTTGCCCATGTCTTGTAGTTTTGCCACAATGCTGATGCCGTGTTTCCTTTCTCTGGATCAGTGAGTACTTGTGTCCAATAGATTGTAACTTGTGTCTTTAAATCTTGGGTCACATCTGGAGAGAGGTACAGAATCTCAGTAGTTTTGGACTTAGTCACATCCCTCAGCATCTTCAATGTTTCACATCTGTCGAATACTTTCTGACCTTCTGGGCAGAAGATAACAGACAATGATAGTTTGCACATCAAGCATATGGAGACACTGCAGTCGGGTAAGTATAAGAATTCATGTTTCACTGTTTGTTCTTTCATTGTTACTGCCAATGGTTCAGTAAACGTTTTGACTTCTGGTTCTCCCACACAGCCAGCTATGGACATAGTCTTCGATGAAAGTGGATATTTTTGACGTATACAGGATACCGTAGCTCCTGAATCCACCAAAAACTTTGTCTTCTGTCCATTTATCTTCAAGACCACCATTGGTTCGCTCTCCCATGGTTTTAGTGAATGGTCTGACTGTGGGCATCTTCAATAGTCACGATATTCATCCAAGTATCCGTGAGTGTCTCCTTCTGCTTGATATTGATTTTCGACGTTCATTATTCTTCGATTTGGTGCTGGGGGCAATGGGACTGTCTGTCGTGGCATCCCGGCTTGTGTATTGTATGATGGCATGGTTGGTTGCATGGATGTTGTTGCTGGTACCCTCTCGTTGGTTGCCTGTTTTGTTGAAAATTGTTCGATCCTTGTCTTGGTCCTTGAAGAATAGCTGTAGGACAATCCCTCATCCAGTGTCCCATTCCTTGACATGCAAAGCATTGGTCATTCTGTCTTGACTTGCTGATGTTGACTGGCCCCTTGTTTTTTCCAAAGTTTCTCAACCCTGTTTGAGTCCTTGATTGAGGGCCATTGTAGATTGTTACTGGTACGTTTGGTGTCAGGATGGGTTGGCCTTGATGGGTGTTAGGCATCTTTGTTTTTTCTTGGGGTTGCTGGGCATCCATCACCATCTTGATTGCGGTTGTTAATTGCTTTGCGGTAATTGGCATATCTTCTTCAGGAATGTCTGACTGTACATTCATCACTTTTGAATTCTTTTCCTTCTTCTTCTCCTTTAGTTCAGCTTGATGTTTTTGTAGTTGCAGTTTCACAGCGGCCAGCTCCAGTTCTTGTTTCTTTTCTTCAGTCCCCTTCTTATCTTTCTGCCACTTGGTTATCTGGTGATTGCAGTGTGCATCGAATCCTTCTTCAGATTTGTTGTATAGCCCCATGATGTTCTGTAGGGCATCTTGGACTGATTTTGGCATGCCTTTTACCAGAGCAGAACGAAACATGACCGACATGCCGGTTCCGACTTCAATCGGTTCTCCTGTGACGTCATGGTATAGATTGGTAGCTCGCTGCTTGTAGCTGTAATAATCGTCGTTATCTCGCATCTGCATGGACAACAGCTCATCAGTGACAATACATGGGAATCTTGTCCTGAGTTCCCCCTCCAGGGCATCACGGAAGATATGAATGGGATAGTTATTCTGTAGCTGCATTCTTGTTCTTTCTTTGATAGCTCTCTTGACGTTTCTGGCAACAGTTTCATCAGCGGCTTTGATCAGGGCAGCTTGTATGTCTCCCCAACACAGTTTGTCTCCAGCTGTTTGTTTCAGGAGGGCTCTCATCCATGGTACACCTCCTCTGGTCAGTTTTGGCAGTGTGAGCATCAGGGCACTCCAGTCCTTTAGTTAAAATGGCTGGTAAACAACTTGTCGACCATCCATTCTTATCGGGTAGATAGCTGCAGGTTCTTCTCTCTTCTGTAATGTAAGGTCATCCGTGTCACTGATATATGGTTGTCTTGACTTTAGGGGGTCGACAGTTCCACTGATGTATGCGTCTTCATAATCAGTGTCAGATACCACTCCAGTGAACGATCCAGTAACAGAGTAGGGTTCATCACTCTGTCTCGTTGGGACTTCTGCCGTAGCACCCCTTGCTCCATCCTTCTTTGTCTTTAGAAACGAACTTCCGCTTGTCCCCATCATTGTGTCTCCGTCCAGGTCAACTGGTGTCTTTCCAACGTCTTGATCTGTCATGAATTGTCTTCTCACGTGTCTTTCATTCTTCCTTCGCTTGTCTCAGCTTCTTCTCTGTTTCCATTATGTGAGTCAATGCAGACACTTGGGTTTGGACAGATTCGATTTTTTCTTCTAGTTCTCTTGTGGGGGCTTTCAACAGCTGTTAGCGCCAACTCTCCTCCAATCACCTTATGAGTTATGTTGGGAGGCCGCCATGTCACTGGATCTGATGGCATCATAGAAGTGGAGGGTGTTCTGAATTTTGAACATTTGTTAGTGGCACTTTGATATGGTGGGGGGGCAGTCTTCTTTATCACCTGAGGATGGCATCCTTCATTATCAGATGGTATGTTTGATGCATATCGTAACGCCTCCTCACATCGGGGTATTTCGTCTATGTTGAATGCTTCGTTCAGGCTGCGTGACCTTTGTCGACCTTTACTCCATTTCTCAACTTCTCCCTCCTTTTCAGATTCATCAGACTCTTCCCAAGAATCCTTGTGTCTTGAGCGTGTGTGATATTTGTGCGATGATCTATCTTTAAGATTTGGATATATGCAGGTTCCCTTAAAGTTTCTCCCAGAAATTCTTCTTTCTCCATCACCTTCTCCTCCTTTGGCTTGACAACTAGAATGGAGGACAGGTCTCTCATCTCTTGTTTTTCTTTCAGTTCCTTCGCCCATTCTTGCAGCTTCTTCGCCAGTCTCATCTCCTTCTCGCACTTCTGTAATTTTTGTTTATTTATTCTTCTTTTTAGGACATTACTGGTTTAGTTTAGATTTATACTGCTTGATCTTGTCTTTATAATAATTCTTGATGGCCTTCCATTGTTCTTCTGTAGGGGCTATGGCGTCCTTTTTTCCGTGAATCATTTCTTTTTTTACATATTTCTTGAGCACATCTTGGATGGTAAACAGATTTGCTTGGGCTCTCTTTGGGTCAGCTTCTTCTTCCAGCACCTTGCTGTTCCAGAAAGCCTTCAATTGATTCAATGTAACGAACTGAGTCATTGTGATACCTTTGGGACCTCTGTGATATCAATTATAGTGTTATCTTTTTCAACTGCTGTTTGTTATCAATTGGTTATTGTTTTAATTTTTTAAATTGAGTGTATTATTTTAGTATGGTGAATCACTATTTTTGTTTTGCTCGAAATTTGATCAGTTTTATACTGGTTGATAATTGTTTTGGAATTACTTGTTTCCTTGAGATTCTTCTTCTTGGTTTTTTGTTTTTATGAGTTATTTAACGTTGCAGACTACCTGTGGGCACTAGGGGCTATTTTGATCTCGCTGGGCGGCTTCCACGTCTTTTAGTTGGATTTTCTAAAGGGAAAAAGAAATGTATCTTAGATAATTTTTTGAAATATTATTTTAGGAGCCAGCATTATTTTATAGTTTTTTTTGTTTAAAAATGTTTAATTTACAAATTATTTTTAACAATTTTTAGTCTTTTTCTTCTAATAACTGTGTATTTTCGCGATCACCAATCAATTTTTCTGCCTATCCATTTCATTTTAATGCAAGTTTCAATAATTACAATCTGAGACTAAGTCATGGGTCAAACTAAACATTTGAATTTCCTTTTTTAATTTTTATTTTTCCTAATAATTGTTTAGTTATAGCACTGTTTTAGACACTAGATTTGGGACAAGCCAGAAGGAGAATATGAACTTCAGAATCAAAACCTTTTAATTATTATTGCAGTTTTATCAAGATACTTGGCATAAATTGGTAATACATGTTGAACTATTTAAAGTAGGCTTATAGGAGAATGCATAATTGTGCGGATAATACTGAGATCAGAAATTTAGATGTGAGCAAATTCAGGCCTGGAGAGGCAGAGTGGACCGAACCAGAACTAAACTAAGACTACATCTGAAACAGAACTAGGCCAGAACCTAATCAGGACTAGAGCTGGACGAAAATAGAACTACACCTGGACATGAACAGTGCTAAACCCAAACTAAATTTAGACTTAGATTGGAATAGAACCAAAACTGGACCAACATTGGACCAAGACCGGAACAAAGCTGGACCAAGTCAGGTGCAGACCAGGTCTAAACCAGATCTGAGCCTGAACCCAACCAAGTCCAAACCCGGTCCACCCAAGGCCCAAACAGAACTAAAACCAGGACCAAATCAGGTCCGAAACACCGATCTCATCTGCCTTCTCCAAAACCAGAATTCACAATACCCAAATCTTAAGCATTACAAAGTTTAACAACGCAATTTTATTTTATTTTTTTCAACATTAAGAGACGGTATTCGAACAAGTAAACTTATTTTGTATCACGTCAACTGAAAACAGGTTTAAGGTACAGGGGTAAACACTAATATCAGGTCTATATATAACGACAATACATTAATAAGAGAGATGGTTATTTGAACGGTTCACATACACATAAGCGCAATGAGAGAATGCCGTAAATGACTTTTTAACTAAACATCGCAATTTTAAAATGTACGGATTATGAGTTTCAAGAATGTTTTCAAATTTTAACACTAAACGATCAGCTACATTTGGTAACCTTATAATCCAGGGCACATTCATCAAATTTGAATATCCTTCAACAGTTACAATTGTTAACCATCAGCACCCCTCAGCCCCACACCGTTTGAGAAATGAAATGCTGTATCTCTATCAAAAATGCTCCGTTTACTACTCTCATACAGATTTGTTATTTTAACATGAAACGATAGGCTATTACTGAACTTGAAGCCACAGCATTGATTGAATCAAGCCTACAAAGCTCTCAACAATCAACCACGTTGTTTCAGAAACTTCAGCAATAGTCCATTATATTTATTCAAACCATAAATAAGCACCTTTAATCAAGCCAATGGCGTAGACTTACTCTTTTACCATAAACACAATTGAACATGCCTAGTTAAATTTAAAACGGAGCATTTTTTAAACAAATCTAAAGCAAGTATGCAATGCAGTTTAAGCAACATAAGCAACATCAGCATTTCACCTCTCACAGTGCGTACCAGTGTCAAAAACCCCACAAACCCGCTCCGCCATCAGCCGGACACCAGCACATACGCTCCCCGCACATACGCTCCCCGCACACGCGCCACTCACCACCGCTCATCAGTACAACACCTAACCGCTCCCGCAGATGAATTGAATTCACATACGAGGATGGTCAGTATCGCATCGAAAAGCAGCGGCAAGCAACACCCCTCAGGTAAGCGCACGCACAATGCCCAGCCAACAAGCAAAACAACCCCATGGGGCATCAGACACTGACAAAAGCCGAGCAAACGCCAATGAACAACAATTCAATCATCATGCCAACCAGCGGGCAACCATAACAGCAATGTACCCCAGAATAAAATGCCACCAATACTTTAAATACAGTGAATACCGTCTCTATGTTCTACCCGCAATCTATAGACCGCTTCTGATACATTAATATAATCTTCACAGGTCAAACATGATTATATCGCAAGTCAAATTTAATATATCTGGTCTAATGTTTTTCTCAAATTTCTATTTAACTAAATAATCCTTTTATGCTTCAAATGTGGCCCGATTAAACTTCTGAACTGTCCTCATCTGTTTTCCCATCATCCCAGCTAGATACAGATGTGAAATCAGGAAAACGTGATAGCATGATTTTAGTAAAATTTCGTTGCCCTTTTCTAACAACCCATGGAAAACACAAGCACAATAGCAAGGCAATGATTAATACACTAATTAAGGCCAACAGGACGGAAATAAATGCAGTTAAAGCATAACCAAAACTTTCTTTCAACATTGTTTTTAATATGTCATATTCTCCTTTTAGATCTTTTAGTATTTTAGCAATATTAGATGAATTTGAAGGACAGAGGTTCTGCGTTATATTTACAGCATTCTCAGTTATTTCTTTTACCATATCACGTTTTAATTTCTTAGTCATATTCTCTAGGCTTGTATCTGGTTTGAACATTGGTTTGGAAACTGCTCCAGCCGTAAAAGTGACTTTTCCATAAGACTGTTAATTTTATTTTTTATTGATTGAATGTCTAACAAACCAAATCCATTTGTGGTATTAGTTAATTCGCTAATGATTTCCTCTGACCTATTAGGCGTAGACGTGGTTTTTGATACTGTTCGCGCAGGTGGGGCAGTTACAGGTCCAAAGATTATTGTAGATAGCTTCGCCGATTCAACAACTACAGGTATTGTGGATATTTTTTCTTTAGTTTTATATTTTATATTGTTTCTTCTGTGCTTAATTTTATGGGAGTTGTCATGCCATTTATTCTAGACGCTCTTACTTCTCTGATTGTCTCTGGCGTATTTACGGTGCTTATCTCTGTCGGGGGACGTTCTCTGTTAGTAATATTAAAGGTGCTGAATGTTTTATTTCCACATGGTTTTCGAGTAACCAACTCTGTAAAGCCATGGGGAAAAGACACACACACGCATCCCATATTTGATCTGATCGTTTTTGTCTCCCATGTGCATTGGATTGTGACGTCTGTATCATTCATTAAATTGTTTGTAACATTTAGGGACTGACATATGTTTGAAAACGTTCTATGGTTTTGGGTTGTATACTTTGCGATGTCTTGTTTGTCTTTCGTCGTTACGTTTACTAAGCCGATATTTTCTGCTCCGCATGGGAATAAAAACACCTCTATTTGTTCGATCGATCTGTAATCTATTTTACAATGACACGTTATTTCGTTATTATTCTCAAAATACTTTAGTTGTACTGGTCTGTTTTTTGCCATTAACACTTGGGTAAGTGCTAACATTATTAAACATAGTTTTTTGCCTCATTTTTAATCTTATTTTTTACAACACTGCTTCTTTAATCAGTGCTCCTCTTTGGTTTCTCTTTTTTGTTCGTGTTCTAGGTTAGTTTTTTTTTTCTTCTCTTTTTCTTTTTACTTTATTTTATTTTTTGTGCGCAACTTGTTTTATTATTTTTATTATAAACTTCATTAAAAGTTTAGTTTTTCTTTCTGCGTAAAAGTTTAACCACAGACTTTATATTTTCTTATAAAATAGCATTTTTTCTCTCTCGTGAAGGCCATAAACACGGGACTCTCTATCAATTATTAACTTTGTTAATTATGCTTTATCTGATTAAAGCCTAAATATACTATTAGTTTTTGTTTTTTGATTCACCAACTTTTTTCCTCGTGAAAGTTTATAAAACACGCTCAATTAGAAAACTCTGTCTTGTTTCTCCTTAACACTGATTCAGGCTTTTTTTTGATTCCATGAAGCCTAACATGCTATAATCAGTCTGTATTAGTTTACTCAAATTAATCTCACAAAAGTCCCAAGAAGTAAATCACAATTTCTAGTTTTTGTACATTTAACCAATCTGACAGGAATTCTGAAACAACAAAGGTCGCTGTCATACCTTCGTTCTTCGTGTCTTTACTTCCAGGATTTCGTGGGAGGCATAGTCTGTAGAAATTGCTCTCTCAGATCACCCTCGGGGTCACCANTCTCGTTGGTTGCCTGTTTTGTTGAAAATTGTTCGAATCCTTGTCTTGTCCTTGAAGAATAGCTGTAGGACAATCCCTCATCCAGTGTCCCATTCCTTGACATGCAAAGCATTGGTCATTCTGTCTTGACTTGCTGATGTTGACTGGCCCTTGTTTTTTCCAAAGTTTCTCAACCCTGTTTGAGTCCTTGATTGAGGGCCATTGTAGATTGTTACTGGTACGTTTGGTGTCAGGATGGGTTGGCCTTGATGGGTGTTAGGCATCTTTGTTTTTTCTTGGGGTTGCTGGGCATCCATCACCATCTTGATTGCGGTTGTTAATTGCTTTGCGGTAATTGGCATATCTTTCTTCAGGAATGTCTGACTGTACATTCATCACTTTTGAATTCTTTTCCTTCTTCTTCTCCTTTAGTTCAGCTTGATGTTTTTTGTAGTTGCAGTTTCACAGCGGCCAGCTCCAGTTCTTGTTTCTTTTCTTCAGTCCCCTTCTTATCTTTCTGCCACTTGGTTATCTGGTGATTGCAGTGTGCATCGAATCCTTCTTCAGATTTGTTGTATAGCCCCATGATGTTCTGTAGGGCATCTTGGACTGATTTTGGCATGCCTTTTACCAGAGCAGAACGAAACATGACCGACATGCCGGTTCCGACTTCAATCGGTTCTCCTGTGACGTCATGGTATAGATTGGTAGCTCGCTGCTTGTAGCTGTAATAATCGTCGTTATCTCGCATCTGCATGGACAACAGCTCATCAGTGACAATACATGGGAATCTTGTCCTGAGTTCCCCCTCCAGGGCATCACGGAAGATATGAATGGGATAGTTATTCTGTAGCTGCATTCTTGTTCTTTCTTTGATAGCTCTCTTGACGTTTCTGGCAACAGTTTCATCAGCGGCTTTGATCAGGGCAGCTTGTATGTCTCCCCAACACAGTTTGTCTCCAGCTGTTTGTTTCAGGAGGGCTCTCATCCATGGTACACCTCCTCTGGTCAGTTTTGGCAGTGTGAGCATCAGGGCACTCCAGTCCTTTAGTGAAAATGGCTGGTAAACAACTTGTCGACCATCCATTCTTATCGGGTAGATAGCTGCAGGTTCTTCTCTCTTCTGTAATGTAAGGTCATCCGTGTCACTGATATATGGTTGTCTTGACTTTAGGGGGTCGACAGTTCCACTGATGTATGCGTCTTCATAATCAGTGTCAGATACCACTCCAGTGAACGATCCAGTAACAGAGTAGGGTTCATCACTCTGTCTCGTTGGGACTTCTGCCGTAGCACCCCTTGCTCCATCCTTCTTTGTCTTTAGAAACGAACTTCCGCTTGTCCCCATCATTGTGTCTCCGTCCAGGTCAACTGGTGTCTTTCCAACGTCTTGATCTGTCATGAATTGTCTTCTCACGTGTCTTTCATTCTTCCTTCGCTTGTCTCAGCTTCTTCTCGGTTTCCATTATGTGAGTCAATGCAGACACTTGGGTTTGGACAGATTCGATTTTTTCTTCTAGTTCTCTTGTGGGGCTTTCAACAGCTGTTAGCGCCAACTCTCCTCCAATCACCTTATGAGTTATGTTGGGAGGCCGCCATGTCACTGGATCTGATGGCATCATAGAAGTGGAGGGTGTTCTGAATTTTGAACATTTGTTAGTGGCACTTTGATATGGTGGGGGGGCAGTCTTCTTTATCACCTGAGGATGGCATCCTTCATTATCAGATGGTATGTTTGATGCATATCGTAACGCCTCCTCACATCGGGGTATTTCGTCTATGTTGAATGCTTCGTTCAGGCTGCGTGACCTTTGTCGACCTTTACTCCATTTCTCAACTTCTCCCTCCTTTTCAGATTCATCAGACTCTTCCCAAGAATCCTTGTGTCTTGAGCGTGTGTGATATTTGTGCGATGATCTATCTTTAAGATTTGGATATATGCAGGTTCCCTTAAAGTTTCTCCCAGAAATTCTTCTTTCTCCATCACCTTCTCCTCCTTTTGGCTTGACAACTAGAATGGAGGACAGGTCTCTCATCTCTTGTTTTTCTTTCAGTTCCTTCGCCCATTCTTGCAGCTTTCTTCGCCAGTCTCATCTCCTTCTCGCACTTCTGTAATTTTTGTTTATTTATTCTTCTTTTTAGGACATTACTGGTTTAGTTTAGATTTATACTGCTTGATCTTGTCTTTATAATAATTCTTGATGGCCTTCCATTGTTCTTCTGTAGGGGCTATGGCGTCCTTTTTTCCGTGAATCATTTTTTTTTACATATTTCTTGAGCACATCTTGGATGGTAAACAGATTTGCTTGGGCTCTCTTTGGGTCAGCTTCTTCTTCCAGCACCTTGCTGTTCCAGAAAGCCTTCAATTGATTCAATGTAACGAACTGAGTCATTGTGATACCTTTGGGACCTCTGTGATATCAATTATAGTGTTATCTTTTTCAACTGCTGTTTGTTATCAATTGGTTATTGTTTTAATTTTTTAAATTGAGTGTATTATTTTAGTATGGTGAATCACTATTTTTGTTTTGCTCGAAAATTTGATCAGTTTTATACTGGTTGATAATTGTTTTGGAATTACTTGTTTCCTTGAGATTCTTCTTCTTGGTTTTTTGTTTTTATGAGTTATTTAACGTTGCAGACTACCTGTGGGCACTAGGGGCTATTTTGATCTCGCTGGGCGGCTTCCACGTCTTTTAGTTGGATTTCTAAAGGGAAAAAGAAATGTATCTTAGATAATTTTTTGAAATATTATTTTAGGAGCCAGCATTATTTTATAGTTTTTTTGTTTAAAAATGTTTAATTTACAAATTATTTTAACAATTTTTAGTCTTTTTCTTCTAATAACTGTGTTATTTCGCGATCACCAATCAATTTTCTGCCTATCCATTTCATTTTAATGCAAGTTTCAATAATTACAATCTGAGACTAAGTCATGGGTCAAACTAAACATTTGAATTTCCTTTTTTAATTTTTATTTTTCCTAATAATTGTTTAGTTATAGCACTGTTTTAGACACTAGATTTGGGACAAGCCAGAAGGAGAATATGAAACTTCAGAATCAAAACCTTTTAATTATTATTGCAGTTTTATCAAGATACTTGGCATAAATTGGTAATACATGTTGAACTATTTAAAGTAGGCTTATAGGAGAATGCATAATTGTGCGGATAATACTGAGATCAGAAATTTAGATGTGAGCAAATTCAGGCCTGGAGAGGCAGAGTGGACCGAACCAGAACTAAACTAAGACTACATCTGAAACAGAACTAGGCCAGAACCTAATCAGGACTAGAGCTGGACGAAAATAGAACTACACCTGGACATGAACAGTGCTAAACCCAAACTAAATTTAGACTTAGATTGGAATAGAACCAAAACTGGACCAACATTGGACCAAGACCGGAACAAAGCTGGACCAAGTCAGGTGCAGACCAGGTCTAAACCAGATCTGAGCCTGAACCCAACCAAGTCCAAACCCGGTCCACCCAAGGCCCAAACAGAACTAAAACCAGGACCAAATCAGGTCCGAAACACCGATCTCATCTGCCTTCTCCAAAACCAGAATTCACAATACCCAAATCTTAAGCATTACAAAGTTTAACAACGCAATTTTATTTTATTTTTTCAACATTAAGAGACGGTATTCGAACAAGTAAACTTATTTTGTATCACGTCAACTGAAAACAGGTTTAAGGTACAGGGGTAAACACTAATATCAGGTCTATATATAACGACAATACATTAATAAGAGAGATGGTTATTTGAACGGTTCACATACACATAAGCGCAATGAGAGAATGCCGTAAATGACTTTTTAACTAAACATCGCAATTTTAAAATGTACGGATTATGAGTTTCAAGAATGTTTTCAAATTTTAACACTAAACGATCAGCTACATTTGGTAACCTTATAATCCAGGGCACATTCATCAAATTTGAATATCCTTCAACAGTTACAATTGTTAACCATCAGCACCCCTCAGCCCCACACCGTTTGAGAAATGAAATGCTGTATCTCTATCAAAAATGCTCCGTTTACTACTCTCATACAGATTTGTTATTTTAACATGAAACGATAGGCTATTACTGAACTTGAAGCCACAGCATTGATTGAATCAAGCCTACAAAGCTCTCAACAATCAACCACGTTGTTTCAGAAACTTCAGCAATAGTCCATTATATTTATTCAAACCATAAATAAGCACCTTTAATCAAGCCAATGGCGTAGACTTACTCTTTTACCATAAACACAATTGAACATGCCTAGTTAAATTTAAAACGGAGCATTTTTTAAACAAATCTAAAGCAAGTATGCAATGCAGTTTAAGCAACATAAGCAACATCAGCATTTCACCTCTCACAGTGCGTACCAGTGTCAAAAACCCCACAAACCCGCTCCGCCATCAGCCGGACACCAGCACATACGCTCCCCGCACACGCGCCACTCACCACCGCTCATCAGTACAACACCTAACCGCTCCCGCAGATGAATTGAATTCACATACGAGGATGGTCAGTATCGCATCGAAAAGCAGCGGCAAGCAACACCCCTCAGGTAAGCGCACGCACAATGCCCAGCCAACAAGCAAAACAACCCCATGGGGCATCAGACACTGACAAAAGCCGAGCAAACGCCAATGAACAACAATTCAATCATCATGCCAACCAGCGGGCAACCATAACAGCAATGTACCCCAGAATAAAATGCCACCAATACTTTAAATACAGTGAATACCGTCTCTATGTTCTACCCGCAATCTATAGACCGCTTCTGATACATTAATATAATCTTCACAGGTCAAACATGATTATATCGCAAGTCAAATTTAATATATCTGGTCTAATGTTTTTCTCAAATTTCTATTTAACTAAATAATCCTTTTATGCTTCAAATGTGGCCCGATTAAACTTCTGAACTGTCCTCATCTGTTTTCCCATCATCCCAGCTAGATACAGATGTGAAATCAGGAAAACGTGATAGCATGATTTTAGTAAAATTTCGTTGCCCTTTTCTAACAACCCATGGAAAACACAAGCACAATAGCAAGGCAATGATTAATACACTAATTAAGGCCAACAGGACGGAAATAAATGCAGTTAAAGCATAACCAAAACTTTCTTTCAACATTGTTTTTAATATGTCATATTCTCCTTTTAGATCTTTTAGTATTTTAGCAATATTAGATGAATTTGAAGGACAGAGGTTCTGCGTTATATTTACAGCATTCTCAGTTATTTCTTTTACCATATCACGTTTTAATTTCTTAGTCATATTCTCTAGGCTTGTATCTGGTTTGAACATTGGTTTGGAAACTGCTCCAGCCGTAAAAGTGACTTTTCCATAAGACTGTTAATTTTATTTTTTATTGATTGAATGTCTAACAAACCAAATCCATTTGTGGTATTAGTTAATTCGCTAATGATTTCCTCTGACCTATTAGGCGTAGACGTGGTTTTTGATACTGTTCGCGCAGGTGGGGCAGTTACAGGTCCAAAGATTATTGTAGATAGCTTCGCCGATTCAACAACTACAGGTATTGTGGATATTTTTTCTTTAGTTTTATATTTTATATTTGTTTCTTCTGTGCTTAATTTTATGGGAGTTGTCATGCCATTTATTCTAGACGCTCTTACTTCTCTGATTGTCTCTGGCGTATTTACGGTGCTTATCTCTGTCGGGGGACGTTCTCTGTTAGTAATATTAAAGGTGCTGAATGTTTTATTTCCACATGGTTTTCGAGTAACCAACTCTGTAAAGCCATGGGGAAAAGACACACACACGCATCCCATATTTGATCTGATCGTTTTTGTCTCCCATGTGCATTGGATTGTGACGTCTGTATCATTCATTAAATTGTTTGTAACATTTAGGGACTGACATATGTTTGAAAACGTTCTATGGTTTTGGGTTGTATACTTTGCGATGTCTTGTTTGTCTTTCGTTACGTTTACTAAGCCGATATTTTCTGCTCCGCATGGAATAAATAACACCTCTATTTGTTCGATCGATCTGTAATCTATTTTACAATGACACGTTATTTCGTTATTATTCTCAAAATACTTTAGTTGTACTGGTCTGTTTTTTGCCATTAACACTTGGGTAAGTGCTAACATTATTAAACATAGTTTTTGCCTCATTTTTAATCTTATTTTTTACAACACTGCTTCTTTAATCAGTGCTCCTCTTTGGTTTCTCTTTTTTGTTCGTGTTCTAGGTTAGTTTTTTTTTTCTTCTCTTTTTCTTTTTACTTTATTTTATTTTTTGTGCGCAACTTGTTTTATTATTTTTATTATAAACTTCATTAAAAGTTTAGTTTTTCTTTCTGCGTAAAAGTTTAACCACAGACTTTATATTTTCTTATAAAATAGCATTTTTTCTCTCTCGTGAAGGCCATAAACACGGGACTCTATCAATTATTAACTTTGTTAATTATGCTTTATCTGATTAAAGCCTAAATATACTATTAGTTTTGTTTTTTGATTCACCAACTTTTTTCCTCGTGAAAGTTTATAAAACACGCTCAATTAGAAAACTCTGTCTTGTTTCTCCTTAACACTGATTCAGGCTTTTTTTTTGATTCCATGAAGCCTAACATGCTATAATCAGTCTGTATTAGTTTACTCAAATTAATCTCACAAAAGTCCCAAGAAGTAAATCACAATTTCTAGTTTTTGTACATTTAACCAATCTGACAGGAATTCTGAAACAACAAAGGTCGCTGTCATACCTTCGTTCTTCGTGTCTTTACTTCCAGGATTTCGTGGGAGGCATAGTCTGTAGAAATTGCTCTCTCAGATCACCCTCGGGGTCACCATAATTGTGGGTTTTCGGAAGATTCGGTGCGTGTCCTAGAAAGAAGCACAAAAGATGGAAGGGTCCGAGAAACAGGCCACTTTATTTCGTCATTTTCCATTGAGAGGGATTCAGTTTTGATTACCAAGTACAGCTGTCACCCCGGAACGACGCCTCTACCCAACTCACAATGAGGGGGAGCTTTATACCACACATCTGACAAAACATTAACTTGTTGATTTAGCATATACAGCAAGAAAATTAACAATAACGCTGACCCAGTACACTTTATCATGGGTGGGTACATGCCACGGGGTTCACATACATTATTTTTCTGCTTCGTGGCATCTCAAAGTACAGAAAAACATGTCTTCAGATAGTCATAGTGAGTGCGTATACATGCACATCAATAACCCGGTTGTTAGCCATATCCCGGTTATGTCAGTATTCGGGTTACTGCGTATACATGCGCACTGAGAAACCGGGATACTCATATCCGCGTATACATGATCAAATGGAGTATCCCGGTTTCTTGACATAATCTTACAAATGCGCAGGCGCAAAAATGAACTAAATCGATTTAATAAACCAGGAAAAATACAAACCGTGAGCTCCTTTAGCATAAGAAGCTAAGGAGCTACGAGATCTCCCACAATCCACTGTGCAGATTCTTCATTAAAATCTTCTGCATAAATAAACTCAACTTTACAACATACAAACCATAAACACTATAGAGCTACATCAGCCCGTTTGATCATATAATTCAGCTGTGATCACATTTGTTTATGTTTTACAGAAACGAAACTTAAGACCGTAGGCTAATTAGCATAAACTGTTAGCGGCGATAAAAACAACTCGCTCCTTGCGCCGCTGATGCGATCAGTTTCTTTTGGACTAAATGACATGACTCTGTGGACTATGTGTGTTATTTCTGTGACAGAAGAGACGCTAATGATGGTAAGTGTGTTCCATGCATATAGAGTATAGGAGATAGTTCATGTTTTAGCTTTTCAGCGATCACACGAGTGCAGATTGTACGTGTGCAGGTTTAGCGCAGCTCTTTATTTTACAGTCATTTCACTCGTTTGGTCACTTTTTTTTATGTTGGTCAATTTATTTATGTGACTATTGTTGTGGTGAAAGGCTGAAAGTGTCTTTTGGACGTGTACAAAAGGCCCTATGAGTTCTAAATTCTTGTTAGTTAAGTTTTCTTGTTTATTGTAATCTGTGGAGGGTCCACTAGAGGGCGCTCTGACCTCCTATATTGTCTAAATTGTGACTGGGGAAAACGTGCTTCCTGTGAAATGGAGTTTACTTTAAATGAGCAGATTGGTTTTTTTTGGAAGTGAGCGTTTATGACTGCAAAACCACACACCCATATGCATACTACTCATGTTCAACCCCATCAATGTGTACCTCCTTATGTCAATACAAGAGCCTGAACGCCACCATTTGTGTCCTCATTTCCTCCTCCTACTGAATATTCATCTGGGCCTTAAGAGGTGTTCTGGCCGACACCCCAGAGCAGTGACAGCTTTACACCCGAACCAGTGACTACAGTCCACTCTAGTTGAAGTTCCTACCCAACAGGACGCATGCGCACTCAACTTTATGTTGCAGTAAGCGGGGTACTGCGTATACATGCCACAAGTAACCCGGTTATTATCGGAATAAACCAGCTACAGTAACCCGGTTTCTAATAACCGGGATACTGCCATAACCGGGATACTGAAACCGGGTTACTGCGTATACATGCACCATCAAGAAACCGGGATACTCAAAAAACCCGATCATAACCGGGTTACTGATGTGCATGTATACGCACTCAGTGTTTTTCACCCTGTTGTCATTCCAAGGTACAAAATATTGGGTGAATCAGCATGGTCAACACATAATTCAGCATGATCAACACATGATATTTCCCACACATTATTCTTAATTCAGTACAATTTGTGGCTATTTTACCCCATTTTCATGGACATCAGTGACAGCAACATTTACTGTCACAGGTAACTTAGTTAGCTTATTACCACTCAATACTACTACTAGCATTAGACCAAATATATTTAATATTTTTATGAATTAAATTCACTTCAGAGTGTCCTTAAAAGGTAAAGTAATCTGACCCGGGGCATGTGAGAGCTCAGGTGGTTGGACTAGAGGCTCGATGAGTTCAGTTCTGCTGAAAACAAACGCTATGAGTTGTTAGCTTTGCGCTGTTAACTCTTATCTTAGCTTAGCTTCGGACGGTAAAATGTGGCTTCTCTCTCGCAGCTCTCCCGCTGGAAACGTCACAAAAGCCCAACTCTGATATAGTGTAATATTCAAAATAGACACTTTCTAAGTGTTTGGCGTTAACTCTGTGAATCAACAACTACTAGGGTGACCATATTTCCGTCTGTGAAAACCCGGACACCTTTTGAGGGAAATTTTGCAATTTTTTACACCGTATGAACGCGTATTGTGTATTACAGGCGGATAGTAATTACACATGGGTGGGTCAGGACTAAACCAGGTCTAAACCAGGACTAATCTTGGACTTACGAGAGAAAACGCCGAGCAGTTTGTCCGCAAAGCGCGATCAGGCAATTCCCGCGTTTACCTCCGTGAGGTGCGGAGCTGAGCCGGTCCTTTCTCCTGTGGTCACCTCCAAGCCCGTCTTGACGGTGAGTCCTGTTTCAGTTCTGGTTTAGTCCTGTTTTAGTCCTATTTGAGTCGTGGATTAGTCCTCCTCTTCAGTCCTGGAATCAGTCCTGGGTTAGTCCTGGTTTAGTCTTGGTTCAGTCCGTGGCGTAGGCAGCGCAAAAGTTTGATATAATCTCAGGTTAACGGGCAGGTGCGGTCCTGTACTGCGCGGTTGCGTTGTTGTACAGGGGGTCTCCAAAAATGGACCCGTGCGGGACTCTGCGCTGTTGGGCTCCATTATGGAATAAATGAATCTTCAGTTTGTTACATAAAGTAGGAAAATAACACAAGGACGACAGCAGCAACAAGAAGGAAGTAAAAAGGGTTGCACCTGTCCTGTCTGAGAAAAGTGCATAAAGTTTGTGCTGAGGGGTTTTACAGCCTTAACACAGATAGAATAATTGTAAAATATAAAGTTGACTACTTCGCGGATTTCACCTATGGCGGGTTATTTTTAGAACGTAACCCCGCGATAAACGAGGGACCACTGTACTCTCACTTCACAACCTGTGCACATGGCCTCCCACTTGTCCCGACCGGGACGGAAAACGGAGAATTTCTTGTACAAGTCATTGTTAATCCGTGTATCATTTGTTCATTCGTTTTTCAATATAAAACCAAAATGAAAAAACGGATAATGATTCGTTTTTCGTTTACGTGTTTTTGTGTTTAAATGAAGAATGGAAAAAACGGATAACGGCCGTTTCCCGTTTGTGACTTCCGTGACTGCGATGCCGAACTTTTGCACCGCGTACGGAGTGAACCAGGACTGATCCAGGTCCGAGACCAGAGCGGGACCAGAGCGGAACTGAGACCGAGACCAGCGGTCCGAGCGGTTCCGTGTCATCGTCTCCGCGCTGGTTCCGTGCGGGGAAAGTGAGAATTCGCTGTGGACTACAGGTCCGGACGGGCTGCTCCAGAACCGCGGCTGGTTCCGAGGTGGTGCAAAGCATCCAACTGACGCTTTCACACCAACGAAAACGAACCGAACTAAGAGCTTTTGGTTCAAATGGACCAGGTCCGGGATCAGACCGGGACCAGAGCGCTACTGAGACTGGGACCAGACCGGGACCAGAGCGGGCCTGAGACAGAGACAAGATCGAGACAAGACCGAGACCAGATCGGAGGCTCAGAGCCCACGGCAGGGCCGGAGCTTGAAGCTGAGGCTTGGACCCCGCGGAGGCTCAGAGTCAAAGCTTGGAGTCCGCCCCAGTCCTGCTCTGGTCCTGCTCTGGTCCTGCTCTGGTCCTGGTCTGGTCCCGCTCTGGTCCCGCTCTGGTCCCGGTCTGGTCTCGGACCTGGATCAGTCCTAGTTCAGTCCGTACCCGGTGCAAAAGTTCGGCATCGCAGTCACGGAAGTCATGTAAACGGGAACGTTATCCGTTTTTTCCATTCTTCATTTAAACACAAAATCGAAAACTGAAAAAAACGAATCGTTATCCGTTTTTTCATTTTGGTTTTGGAGACAAATAGCGAAGAAAACTGTTGTTTTTTCGTTTTCTTATTTTTGGTTTTATATTGAAAAACGAATGAACGAATGATACACGGATTTTTGTTAAATGCGCATTTGTGCTTCGGTATGTTGCAGACTGACCGACTGTTTGTGTCTCGCTCCTTCTGAGTCACAGACGCTACGAGAGACGCTCAGTTTAATGCCCCCAATGAACGGTACTGAAAACCCGGACATTTGCATCACTTTATAAAAAAAAAAAAACGGACACCACGGACATGAGGCAAAATATGGACATGTCCAGGGAAAAACGGACGTTTGGTCACCGTAACAACTACTCATTTATAGCAACATTGTGACTCAACAATTACTTATTTTACTGTACAGCACTGTCATAGTTAAAATAACCCTTTACTATGTTGAAACATACCTGGATTTTCTTCACTTTACTCACAACACCAACACCGTGAATTTAACACTTTTGACTTTGCTGTGTCGAGAAATAGAAGATGCAACGAGCTACAAATTTACTTTATCTTGTCATAATTTAATTAGTCCCTTTACTGTAATTGTATATACTTATACTTATAAGTACACTAAATGTAACTTTTCTTGTGGAAGTATGCAGTTTTGGAAAGTAATGTGTAAGAGTAAGTAAGAGTGCATGTACACAAAATACTTATTCTGAATACAAACTTTGAGTAACTGTTTCCCAGCGCAGTCACTCTTTCATTTATATTCAGAATAGTTTCTTTCCAAAATTAAAAGGAATGCATGACGGTCCTTCATCAAGTGGTTTTGAACTGCAAAGGATCAGTAAGAAAAAAAACAAACACAGCTCATGTGGTGAGTACATATGCGATTTTTCTCTCTAATGTGACATAAATTGATGTGTAACGAACAAAAAACTAACAAACAAAACTAAAATAAAGCTGTTTGTAATTTTACGACAATTTTTTACACTATAATTTAAATGCAACTCAGTGCAAAAGCATTCTAAGTATTCAGAATACAGTACTCTGATTAGGCCATGTATCAGAATATGCTACAAAACACATTTTTAATCGGGTATTCAGTGTACTAACTAATATATTTACAAAGTTCTTCCCATCACTGCAAGTATATCACTATCTCCACAAAAGCAGATGAAGTATAGTTCAGATCTGTGCATTCAGAAAGTTTTTTTTTTTTTTTTTTCCTCCTTTCGATAATGTAGACTAGCCTATTCCAAACAAAGCAATAGCCCAGGTTAATATATGAATTAATGTTTCCAAAGCCTGCTATAGTCTAACACAAAGTCATCCTTCTATCTAGGCCTATTTTTATATTTTCATAATTACGGGCAGCAAAATAATATAGTTATTGAAGTAAACCAGGCCACGATTAGTCCGTGACACGCGTGTGAAGCGTGAGTGTAATTCGCTGTAATTGGTCAAACACGGTTCACGCTGAGAAAAAGCTGAGCTGCGTTTGACGTTTCCAATGGGCGGAACTTACGTTTTGATTGGCAGCACGTTGGACCAATCGGAGCAGGGGTCTGACACGCACGTAGCTACAATTGGCTTAGATTTAATACTGAGCATATGCTAAAGGTTTGAGCGAAGATAGCTGCACGTTGGAGCCGATTTATGCAATGGAAAGCGATATTTAAACCAGGGGTGTGTTGGGTATGAGTATCCCGGTGATGCGGGGGGACGTGGGTGCGCCTGGGCCCGGTCCATTAGCTCCGAGTTAGCCGCATTTCAGTCTGCAGGAGCCCGCCCGTGTCAGGTGTCTGTAATGCGCCAGCTCGCCTCTGATGGATCGCCTCCATGGATGCCTGCAAACCCGCTACTACGGACAATAACAATATTTTGAGTCCCAATCCTGGAGAGGGCGAGGGGGATGTATTCGAGCCGGATCCGGGACTCGAGGCGGCGGGAAACGCGTTGTGGACCGCGGTGTTTGACTATGAAGCCACTGCGGAGGACGAGCTCAGCCTGCGGAGGGGAGACGTGGTGGAGGTGCTGTCCAAGGACTCGCTGGTGTCCGGGGACGAGGGCTGGTGGACCGGGATGATCGCGGACCGTGTGGGCATTTTCCCCTCTAACTACGTGAGCGAAGGGAAATGCATGCACGAGGAGGACGCACGGGAGAAGTCCGAGCAGATATCTGTGCCTTGTCTGCACCGTGAGTCTTTCCCATTGTAGACACTGCAGCCAATGAAAGCAGGGGCGTAACCGGGGCCGTGGTACTGACTCAGGGGCCCAAAACAAGTATCAGAATGTAAGAGGATCTTATATGATTCATAGGCCTATTCACAGCTTATAGGCAAACATTAATCATGCAATAACAGAATCGAGGTTAATGGATTTTATATGTGAACGTGTGTTTAGTGTCTTGCTTGATGGCACACAGGTGAGATGCTAAAACTGTTTCGTTGCATTGTGCTTGTACAAGTGCAATGACAATAACGTTGAATCTGAATCTAATCAACATGAAAACTCAGAAAATCTTGTAATATATAACCTATCGTCTATTCTATGTGTATAAAGCTGAAAATTGCACTTCTTTTATTAAGCTTTATTAATATTATTCACCCTGGGATTTGATTTTGACAATAAAATGAAGCATTTTTCCAAAACTAGTAATTAACTAGATTAATAAAATCTGAATGAGCAGTGTCTTAAGACAAAACAGTAAGAATGGGACTAAGCGTAACTGAGCTTTCTTTCATTACAGTAAAACTGCAGATCACTTCAAAATGCACCAAATTAAAAATCCCCTTTCCAACATTTATTACATGTAGTGAGTGCTTTATCAAAAATTACACTTGAGAAACAACACAAGAACACCACAGGCTAAAATTACAGTACAAACAGTCTGTCTAAATGGCAGCAAGTAGAAAGAACATTTAAACTTCTCCTGCTCCTCTTTGCACTCTGCTCCTCTGTGTTGACCTAAAGCCTCAGTGCTCGGCCTCTGGTGAATTGGCAGCGACAGCAGGTTGAGAGTGCTGTGTCACGGTTCTACCCTGAAGCTTGTCCACATAATTCTCTCTTTGTCCCTCTCTCTCTTTCTCTTTCTCCATTCTTCATCCCTCTGTCTGTCTGAGCTCAAGTCAGGGATGCTCCAGTGTCAGGTTACACACTGTCTTTGCAAAACCAGCCTATAAAAGACACAGTATAGTTTGGACAGTGGTGAAAGGTTGTAATGTATTGTATTCCAGGATTTGTTGGTTCTGTTTAAAGTGCCCATATTATGCTATTTTCTGATCTATGTTATGATGTTGTTTCCTCATCTAAAACATATCTGGGGCTGTGTTTTGGTCCATTCACAGATGTTTATTACACAAATCCTTCATATATAGGTTCTTCTCTCAAAATGAAGTCAGTCTGCTCCTCCTTGTGATGCCATGTGGCAAAAGAGGAAGTGCTTCACTGTGTTTTTAAACTACATTCTCCTTCCCTAGAATCATTTGGCTAATTTCAGCCTCAGGATTTGCCAGTCTCTGCTGAATAAAAGGTAAAGGGCAGCTGTTAATTTGACAAGTACTGCTTCATGATGTTACAAGGTGGAGGCATTTTGAGCTTTGGAGATGCAGACAGATTAATAATAAGGGATTACTCAAAAATGAATGAAACAAAATGCAACTCTGGGTATGTTTTACTACTTTTAGTACAACCACATTTTTCAAGGATACCTGTCCCTTCTGTCACAAGTATCTAATTTACTGGAGTAGACATGTGTGAAAGTGTCACAAGAGCAGTTGTTGTATTTCATTTTATGGAGAGAATCTTCCTGTGTTGCTAAAAACAGATTATATCTAGAGATGCACCAATCCACCTTTTTCAGTTTCAATACGGATTTCAATACTATGGCCTTAAGTTTCTAATGGTTTCTGTCAGAACCAATTTATGTCTTTAAAACAAAAATTAACATGACAAAGCAGATCCAAAAGTGTGATGTAGTTATTTATCCCTAAAGTCACTAAAGAACAGGTTTGTGTAAATAAAAGTTCAAGCATTATGAGACTTTCTGGGCCAACTATGATCAGTAAATATTCTTATTACATCAGTTTATATGTCCAACCAGAATAACGGCTGAATTGATATTTGGAAGCCGATATCCGAAACCAGTTTCAGATTGGTGCATCCCTATTTATCTCTGTTACCAACCTTGTAGTGTGTAGTTAGAGAACAATTAATTCATGCACCAGATGTTAGCAATAGCCTGAAGTTGTTAGTGATTGTGGAGAATTGCAGACTAAATTAAAAGCCCATACACGTCCGACCCCCTTAACCTTGTTATAAAGGTGATGGTGGTTAATGGGCCTCTTTATGCAGTGTGAAAAAGATTAGCTTCAAATGTTGAAGAGCATTTCTCAGAAACTCACAGAATCACCTTATCGATCGGTCTTATCCAGCACAGCCTTCAGATTCACTGTGGGATACAATATTTCTTGCTGAGGTGGTTCAAGCCTTTTCACTGCTGCAGCGGCAAAAACAAAGACTACTGCAATAGTTCCACATCTTTCACATCTTCATTATTTTCTCTCATTTACAAGTTATGAAAAGAAATGCAATCTACATAGAAAACTGATGCAAATTATTGAAGAATCCTGTAGTTCTGGGCAAGAAAAGATCATAGTTTTAATAATGTAATCAATTTGAAACCAGACAATTTCTTCAATAGGTTTAAATTGTGCTTTGACTAAATAATGACTTGTGGGATGTCTCTAGTTCTCCTCCTACTCAGTAACCAAATGCTCTTTGTGCCTGCCTACACTGCACCTTAAAATCTGAGTCAAACCATGAACAAGTGAAGGCTGGTACAGTTTTGTAACTATTGAACATAAGATTTCAACAACTCTTTTCTGTATTGATGTATGAAATAAAAGAGGGGAAAGCCCCTCATTAAATAAATTCTCTGCACATTTATACATTACACATTCTTAAATAACGCTGTAACTGTTAACCATCAGTATTGCTTTGTTTTAAGGCCACAAAGATCTTTGGGTGGGTGGTACTCAGTCGTTCTTCTGGCCATCATTTGATTGTCCCTGGCCTACTTCCAAAAACACCTGAAATATTCATTCAAGTCAGTCTGCAAAGACCAACACTTCATAAAACACTATAGTCATATCTAGACTAGGGATGAAACAATAACAACTGAAATATCCTGATACAGTATCATCAAAAACTTACAGTAATATTGTGGGTCATCTCAATATATTGAATCAGTCTTTTTGCTTAAATTAATTATGATGCAGCAATAGCTAAAAAAAAACAGAGAACTACATGGACCATGATCCTTTGCTGTTTCTGTGCAGACTACATGAAGAAATAATTGGTATTAAGCACTTTTAAATATGAATACTTTGGATAATGACAGAAGCAAAGTTTTGTCCAGGCATTTTAAAAGGAAAAAGTAGCATATTCACAGTTTTTTTTTATTCTCCCTAATCTGGACTCACATGCACACACTGTAACCTGTTATTAAAAATTCTACAATATTTTACCCATCATGCAACTTGTCTTGTTTTAGCCTGCAAACTGGAGCTGATTTAAAAACATATGTCTCCTCTTTTGTAACAGTAAGGGAAGGATGCTGGTATTTGGAACAGCACAGTAGTGAGGCTTAGTAGAAAGCATCAAAGCATCAGTGAAAGCATTTTGAGGTTTTTTTTTTCTTTACAGCTGTTTCTGTTAAACATTTCATAGAGCAAAACTGTGGAGCTTTGCATATTTTGGAGGGCTGGGGTAATCATAAATAGTGATATAGAGTTCAGCCAAGTGTGAAATAAATCAAAATTATATTTATATAATTGAAGTAAAAGGTCCACTGTTCTAGTAGAGCGTACGCCACCTGCTTGTCCCCATGGATATGCTATTGCTTTGACTGGAATATTTCACAATATGGCTTTATTTATGTCTTATCTATTTCCTTTTAATTGCTAAATAGTACATGGATTCTTCTTACTGTGAGCACGGTCTCCACAGATTTGACCTTTTCTCCAAATCTCACTTTGTTGACACACCGATATTGACAAAAACATATTTACAACAATCACAGATTTCTTTCTAATTTAAAATAGTTTGTAATCTGTAATCTGTAACGCTGACACTAATTTGAAGCAGTATATCAACCTCTTGGTTTTTTTTCAGTCCTGGAGATCGACTTCTCAGAGCTGACTCTAGAGGAGATCATTGGCGTGGGCGGTTTTGGGAAAGTGTACCGTGCTGTGTGGAGGGGAACGGAGGTGGCGGTGAAGGCGGCAAGAAGGGACCCAGACGAGGAGGCGGGGCAGATCCTGGAGAGTGTCCGTCAAGAGGCTAAACTGTTTGCCATGCTCAACCATCCCAACATCATGGCTTTGCTGGGGGTGTGCCTGCAGGAGCCCCACCTGTGCCTGGTGATGGAGTACGCTCGGGGGGGTCCGCTGAACCGTGCCCTGGTCCGGAGACGTGTCCCGCCCTGTACGCTGGTGGACTGGGCCGTACAGGTGGCCAGGGGCATGCTCTACCTCCACAGCCAGGCCATTGTACCCATCATCCACCGGGACCTCAAGTCGAGCAACAGTAAGATGTGTTTTTCATTACATTTATAGTCCCTTTAATCCTGCTATTTAGCCTGCGAAAACATATACAACAATATTCTAGTGTAAATATAACATATTTATATTTTTGTTTCATTCACGCCGTAGACTGTATAAAGAAGAGGACAAAAAGAGTGTGACGTCACCTATTGCGTTCTTTTAGGACTAGGAATTTATTTACGGACAGAATAGCAAATAAAAACACCAGGATCATGTAGACGGGGTTTAATATGGACATTTTAAGACCGAAATAACAAGGCTCACAGCAGCAGTAAAGAAAGAGGGGTGACAATTTTTCAATGAACACTTCCTATTTGGAACACAGCAGCTAGTGGGTTATGTCCATTTATATATACAGTCTATGATTCACCCATGCATGCAGCAAATGGAGTTAAAATTACCGGTATTCTACCTTATACTCTCTAAACATTTCCATGGCCAATTTTCACCATTTCAGTATTTAAATAGCTGTCATTGCAGTATGGATATTTATTTGAAAGTTACCCTTTGATCTGGTTATCTATGACGTTATATGACATTATAGTGTTTGCAATTTTTTGCTAAATTGTTAGATATATGACACAAATGTAATTCGCCATCATATTTGGTCACTTGATCAGTTTTATGTTTTTTTTCTATTTATCAAAATCAGCTGAAAGAGGAAAAGTCATGAGCTTGTGTGTTTGTGGAGCAGTTGTAATCTTGCATTATACTGGATCTCCTAAATCCCAAGCCTATTACTGCGGATTTACACAGCACTCTCCCTTCTGCCTCTTCATTGGCTCCTCTTGTACTGATGTCTGCGCTCCTCTCTCATTGGCCCAGTCAGTGGTGAGCAGTGGTGAGGCTCCTATAGGCTGCTGCTGTTACTGTCAAGTCATTCTAGCTACTGCCATAATGAGCTCTAAGGAAAACCCCCATACACAGATACACATATACACAGATACTTTAAGTAGGCCTGTCCAATTTATCAAGTATACACGGTGATATATATATAGTTATTCCTCCATTCAATTACAAAACATTGTGTTCAGTGTTCTGAACTGAGCACTCATTCTGAACCCACAAACCTGGAGCATTATATCTTGCAGTTAATCAATAACAAGTTTTTAATTGATTAAACATTTAAAAAAAATAATATTATATGAGCTACTGTACATATAGTGAACCTAATATGAACCACAAAACATTACTACCATGATACACATCTGTTTCTTTTTTTATTATTACACAAATAATTGCTATTATTATCTTTTATGAATTGAACAGTATTTGTTTTAAGGTAGGATATATACGCAAACTGTGTACTCACATAAAAGTATGTTTCATAGTATTCGTCATAGCCTTGGTTTGGTCAGAGGCTGTTCTGAAGTGGTATTGTCAGACTGCACTGACGCAGACTGTGGTGATGTGGATGAGAGCGCTCCACTAGATTTAGCTTTTCTTTAGGCCACAAATGTGTTACAGGCCCAAGTGAAATCATGGAGTAGTGAACACTGATCACTCACTTAAAAAGATAAACATGACTAGCATAGCAAAAATATGTTTTTCCTATTGTATCCCCCTTGTTAAGACATGTCAACCTTTGTAGACATATAGGGAGCTAATGGTTCAAACAAACTCTGAAATATTAATATTCTAAAAATATTGTCACACTAGTATAGTTTTAAGAACAGGTGAAACAAAAATATGTCTCTGTAGGACATAGATAATTTTTTCATGAGATTATTTAGATTATTTCTAGCCTGTAATGAGTAATTATTGATTATTGATTATGGTAAAAGGTTCCAATCAAATGAATAGATTTTATTTCAAACTAAAATATGTCTCCTTTGTGCTGTTTCTCCTAACCAAGCTGTTCTGGCCCTGCATTACTGTGCATTAACTTGAGTGCATGCATTACATAGTAATAGACTGTGATTAGTCCCCAGAGCTTTGGATGTACTTTAACATTAGACTGGACGAGCCTGAAGGGTTTTGTGTCGTGTGGTGCAGTGGAGCCACATGATGAGGGGGGTTTGATGTTTGCCACAGCCCCAGGACACACCCCGTCTCTGGGCAACTCCAGCAGATGGTCTGGCATCCATGAAGGAAGTGGTCTGGGAAATTTTGCTGACTTTTGCTGCAGTGTTTACTAATATGTTTACCTAATTCATTTTAATTTTAATTTTAATTTTCTATATATGTTTTTAAGTTTCATTTTGTTATAATTTGTTCTTTTTCAATATCATTTTTTTTTTAAAAATCATTTATAGCTAATTTATTAAACCTAATGGTACACATGGACTGAGGCTTTTTATTAAAATGTTTTGGTCACCCTGGTAGTGGTAGGTATCTAGAAAAAACAAAACACAAATTTGATGGTAAACAGTTTACCCATTTCCAACACCCAACTTAGATTTTTCCAACATTACAAAAGACCTATTCTTAGATCTCCTTTTCTCTTTCTTCACTTAAATATTGTGTTTTGAAAATGCTTGTGTCTCACATCTTTCTGCTTTCCCTGTTTTCTTCTCTCTTTCCTTCCTTTTGAATCCTTTCATCTTGCCCCATTTTTCTACATCTCTACAATACAAATTTACACATAATTATCTTGCATGTGAACTCCCCCAACATACCACCGGTGATAATTTTTACCCCCTTTTATCCTTTTATTTGTAACTTCAACCAAAACTCCATCAACCCCACCTCACTTCCCCTACATGTAGTCCTAATTCTGGAGCGAATTGAAATGGAGGATTTGAACAACAAGACGCTGAAGATCACTGACTTTGGGCTGGCACGAGAGTGGCACAGGACCACCAAAATGAGCGCTGCCGGGACATACGCCTGGATGGCCCCCGAAGTCATAAGATCATCCACATTTTCCAAGGGGAGCGATGTGTGGAGGTGTGCTCATGTTTTGGGATTGCTCAGTGTTCCAGTGTGGATAGGGATAGTGTCGGAAATATGTGGATTTCATTAGTGTTCAAGGTACACTTTCTGGTGAAGGGTCCGTCAAATGCTTTTCTCCATGGAGAAGTTATTCCTTTCTCTGGAATGCTTCACAGTATGGTATTAAACCTTTCTATCTTCATGGACACCAAACCAGGCCAACTTACAGGCGAGATCTGTGGATAGGCAACCCCACTCACACTCAGAGGGCAGTTTTTCTAGATATTCTTGAGCTATAAAACTACCTATAATTGAAAAAAATGTAAGATAGAACTGTTTTATGTCATACTTTGGAAGATTCCAGGCAGAGCTATGACATATCCACAGAAACAAGCAGGTGATGGACCACTAGAGTCAATTTTGTGTAATATAGGACATTTAAAACACAAATTGTCATAATGTGGTGAAGGCTCAAAAACATATGATACACTCTAGTCATGTCATGTCATAAAATAATAAATGGTTGAAAATATATTATGAAAAAAGCATGAATCAGTATAAACTCAACATAAATGCAGAAAACAAAGTCAATGTACAGACCATATTGTCACATTCAGTTGGATAAATCTTCTGACAGTTAAGCGTGTTTGTTTACTGAGAATCATTTATTACCGAAAATAGCTGTTACATGTGCTTCACTTCTGCCTGACCAGTCAGACAGTAGACTGTGCCAAAAACAGAAAATGTGTTTTGATTTCACTCTTGATGAAGTTGAGCTTTTGCTGCAGTTGCCATGGGAACACAGAGAGCTTAACCAAAAAAAGAAAAAAAAGAAAAGAAAAAGAACAAATTACTGCATTATAGCGGCACACAAAACTGGGGCAGGTCAAATGGAGCATTCAAGTATAAATATAGGGTACAGTATATTGGACTGGCCAGAGAATGTCAAACTAAAGGCTTAAAATGATCAGTGGAAAAAGTAGAAAAACACAGACATATGAAGTGACATTGATTAGCGATAGTTTGAAATATAATATTAATGTTCTAATGCCTAAAAAAATTTACCGACCATTAATAATCTCCATATGAATTTCTGTTGTATTCTCTGTAACCACTATGAGAGAGAGGACTTACATTTTATTAGACCAGATATGTCACAACTGAATGGAAAAAGTAGCTACTATTATGATTAACCTTAAAATGTAGAACTCATATTTGCTTTCAAGGTATACTGCTTTTTAATGGAATATGCAAACTACAGTGCTTTCCTTTAAAACATTTATTCAAATTAACCACTAACACTCTCCCTACTTAACATTCATATATTCATAGACACATTTTACCCACTGATTATTTGAAATGATGTATTAGCAGTGAATGGAACTCACATCACAAGCTCCTTTATGTTGCATTACAACTCCTTTTATTTGTTTGCCTCTGTTAAAGTTATGGTGTGTTGCTATGGGAACTGCTGACCGGAGAGGTGCCATTCAGAGGCATAGATGGACTTGCCGTGGCGTATGGAGTCGCTATGAACAAACTGGCACTGCCTATCCCCTCCACCTGCCCTGAGCCATTTGCACGACTTATGGAGGGTAAGACACAAACTGATACAGCCTCTGTGTTTATTATGACATTTTAATAAATGGATTAATTATTTCAGTTTCAGTTTCTTCCATTCAAAATGCATACATACATATTTATACCAGCCAACGGTGTCCATTCAAAATGATTTTCCTTTTCTTTTTTGCTTTCCTTTTTAGTTTTTAGAAACAAATAAAAGATTCTATCTTAATTTCAGACATATTTATTCTATTCTATTTTTTTTTGTGTGATGATGATACTCACATTTAAAGGTGCACTGTATAAACTTTCTAGTAGGGGGTCCGCCGCAAACTTGTTTCCGTGGATATATTATTGTTTTGCCTGAATGGTTTCCCAGTATGGCATTAAAGTCATGTATGTTGGATTTATTCAGTTACAGGTGCTTTACGTCTCAAAAATATGATGTAAAAAAACATGCATTCCTACAGTGAGTGAGCTCACCTCGCTACAGATCTGACTCATAACTTGGCCTTTAGGCATTCTGGGCTTGTCTCCATGGAAATAGTTATGTTTAATGCCATACTGTTGGACATTCTAGGTAAAAAAAATAATAATTCCATGAAGCCAGGTGGTGGACCCTCCACCAGAAAGCTACTTGATTTTTACTATTTAACTATTTCTCCTGCTGGTCGGCTGCATGTCTCTAACAAAAATAATTCCTCCAGCTTTGGGAATTAATTAAAGTTCTGTTTCTGATTTACAACATTTCATATTAATACATTTAAATTAATTTGGAAGCTGAGGCTACATGAAATAAATACCTTCAAATGCTCCTCAAGTGGTTTGTGATGTATTTAATATTTTGTGTTTCCTTGTAGCTTGCTGGAGCCCAAACCCTCACTGTCGTCCCCCGTTTAGCTCGATCCTGCACCAGCTCACCGCCATCGAAGAGTCTGGGTTTTTCGAGATGCCCGCTGAGTCCTTCCACTCTTTGCAGGACGACTGGAAACTGGAGATACAGGAGATGTTCGACCAACTCAGGATCAAGGAGAAGGTACAGGAAGGAATTCATTAAATAGGCATCATGTTGTTGTGGCAAAAATTATATATCTCTTGAAGATAAATAATGAATCCATTTGCGAGTATAGACCAAAGTTTATTCTTTTTACAGCAGATATGGACAGGGCCTAGGCCTTTCCTGGCCAAAGCCCAACAGCCTCTCCCCACCAGCAGTATGTTCCTACTACATTTCCCACCGTATCTCCTCAGTGCATTTGAGCTCAGAGTATTTATACAGAAATACAAGTTACATACATATCAAAGCAGAGTGACTTTGGTTTCAGAGGCTGGTGCTAAATTAACATACAGTTGAGGATAACAAAGGGCTTCCTGAAGGAGGAGACAGTTGTGCCTGATGAACCTTTGTTTGGCGAGGAGAAAATTCAGTTTGTCAACTGGACAAATGTTAGTTTGGTTGAAGACGTTTAGCAGCTCATCCAAGCTTGCCATGGATTCTACCTGGACAACTGAGGGATTCTTCACACTTTACACGTGTTAATGACTGGTTTGGGTTTCAGGTAGAAATCACATTCATTTACACAAAGACAGATTCAGAGAAAACTTTCCACAATCTAAAGTTCTATCACAATGTGTTTGTATATTTGTGTATGTTTAATTTGCCACACAAGATAGTTTTCTTTTTACAGTGATACATTTTTTTCCATTTATCACTTTTTGCCAATCATTTATTAAGATTATTAAGATTATAAGATTATTAAGATGCACTATGTAACTTTTTTGTTGGGGGTCCAACATCTGCTCATTTCTTTGGATAGGTCATTGCTCCACCTGGAATGTTCCACAGTATGACATTAAAAAGTTCTACCTTACATTTATTCAATTACAGATGGTTTTATAGCTCAAAAATCCCTTGAAAAACATTCTGACTGTGAGTGGTGTTGCCTTTCCACAGATCTGACCTCACTCTTGATCTGGTTTGATCTTCCTGAAGATAGAAAAGTTTAATTCCATACTATGAAACATTCCAGAAGAAGCAATAACATCTTCATGGAGAAAAGCATTTGATGGACCCTCCACCAGAAAAGTACACAATGCACCTTTAAGTTTGAGTGGCTCTCCTTAAGCAACAAATGTAGCACCTGAACTCTTCTGGGGCATTTGAATGCTTGGTGATTTGGTTCTATCTCTTTGATTTAAAATGTCCAAATATAGCTTTTTAAATTAATTATGAAAACAATGGTGCGTTCTCAGTTGTCCTGGTTTGGAGCCAGATTGAGTCGCTATGTAGATTTGGTTTGGTCCTGTTCTAGTGAAGGTTTAGTTTTGTCCCAATTTTCGAGGTTTTAATTATACTAGTGTGAAGCAGCCTTAGTAAAAGTATATCAATGTCATATAGCCTTTCACTGTGTCTGTATTTGATCTGTTTATTTTACTTGTGAAGGAGTTGCGGTCGTGGGAGGAGGAACTGACCAGGGCCGCGCTGCAGCAGAAGTGCCAGGAGGAGGAGCTGCGGAGGCGAGAGCAGGAGCTGGCCGAGCGAGAGATCCACATACTGGAGAGAGAGCTGAACATCATAATACACCAGCTGTACCAGGACAAGCCCCACGTGGAGCGGAGGCAGGGCAAGTTCCGCCGCAACCGCCTCAAACTCAAGGATGGCAACAGGATCAGCCTACCATCAGGTAACATTGTGATTTCCTGTGTGGTTTTACTTTTCAAACTCTTATTTTGTCTCAACAAATGCCAATGATCATGATTGGCAGATAAACCAATCAGCGTAATGCGTAGTCCATTTGTGTAAAAGCAAACGTGGCTGCTTACAAATAATTAGGGCCCACACAAATTTATGATGTCTGTTATAAGGTTGTTTCATTCACACACGTTTTACACACAAACGCTGCAGTTCATCACTCAGACAAAAAAACTGTTTCACCTTGTAATGTCATGTGGTAATGCAGGAAGTGCTCCACTGTGTTTTTAAACTCCGTACACCTTCACTAGAATCATTTAAATCATTTCAGCCCTGGCATTGGCGATCTCTGCTGAACAGAAGGTAAAAAGTACTTGAAAACTACTACTACTACTACTACTACTACTACTACTACTACTACTTTTACTACATGATATCACAAGGTGAAACAGAGCATATTGCATTTTGGAGATGTAGACAGACAGGTTACTGAAGCATGTGTGAATGAAACAAAACACTACTCCGATACGTTTTTGATGAGGTTACAACATTGTAATTATGCTAAGATTTAATGTTGATTTTGTGTTGTTTCTCTTTATAGATTTCCAGCACAAAATCACAGTTCAGGCTTCACCGTCCCACGACCGCCGCAGGAGTTTACTCAGCAGCAGCTCCAGCCCTCCCACCAGCCCACCCGTCCTGCCGCGCCTCAGAGCCATACAGTGTAAACTACATTTACATTTACATTCACTATTACACAAAAACATCATATGTGTCTTATCTTAAGCCATGTCTTTTTATAGTAACCCCCGGAGATGGATGTATGGCCTTTTACCGCTCCACAAGTTTGAGTCATGAGGAAGAGGAAGGAGTGAAGAGAGGATCCAGGAAGAAGGGCCGGTGCAGAGGCAATGGAGCCCAGAGGGAACATAGTGCTGACAATGTGTAAGATGCATTTTTATTAGAGGTGGGCGGTGTTTAATCATCTACATTGGTGCTAATAAAGGCATACTATTTGCCAATTGATTTAAACTTAAAGGTGCATTATGCTTAATCAACTCTTGTGAGATTTTAGTTATGTTGTTACCTAATCAAAAACATACCTGGAGTTGTTTTTTGTTCCATTCACACATAATCCTGAATTATTAATCTGTCTACATCTCCAAAACTCAAAGTGCTCTGATCCACCTTGTATGACATCACAAGCTGTAATTTTTCAAATTAACAGTTACCTTTTACCTTTAGTTCAGTAAAGGTAGGCAAATCTACATCTGAAATCATCCAAATTATTCTAGTGATGGTTTATGGAGTTTAAAAACACAGTGGAGCACTTCTGTATTACTACATGACAGTTATTATTTATTTTGTTTATGCTTTTGTACAGAGCTAAGCCGGCCCGCGAGGGAACTAGGCAGCGTTCCTGCAGTGCCCCAAACCTGCGCAGATCTCCCAGGCATAGTCCAGCAGTGCCCGGAGTCCCCAGTCTGGTGGAGATGGGTGAGTGTTTTAACTTTTTTAGACTAACTTGATTTCTGACTTAATAATAAAGGTAGATCATGAAAAAGTAGTACTAATCCCTTATGCACCTGCAACTCTTTGTGTTTTCAGAAAATGAAGACTGCTGCTTTTCCACTGATCCCAGCTCTTCTCCAGGACAGTCCTACCTCTGTATCCCCTTCCACAAAGAACCCCAGCCCTCCTCCTCCGCTGCTGCTGACTCTGATGGAGACGAGTACTGTCCCATGGTCAGTGTGCCCACCTCTCCCCCCTGTAGGAGGAGTCCCGCTGGGGTGCGCTCCTCTGACGTCGTCCTGGTCGGGTGTGGAGCTATACTGGCTGCGGTTGGACTTGGGTTAAACATGTTAAATTTCGCCCATCCTGAAGAAAGCGTCAAATCCAAATGGGACAGTTTATTTCACAGGACAGGGGCACAGACGCGTAAGCTTTTCAAACGGGATAGCCCACTTAAACCTCCTGAAAAACTCCTACCATCTTCCTATACGTTATTAACTGACTGTAAGTCCACTCGTTCACTGTTAAGAACAGACAGTGAGGAGCTCTTGGTGTATCGTCCAAATTCGCCATCACAGCAGCTCACATCTCAGCCCTCCGGTCATGTCCCGTTGAATCCTCTGGTAAATACACAGGTGGAGAGTTTTAAGCGTAACCCTCGTCAGTCGCTCACCCCCACGCATGTCCCTTCAGCACCCCCTGCGTCTCGAAGTTTGCGTCGTATACCCTCAGATGGAGCCATTAAAAAACACTGTCCCGTAAACAGTCTGGAACCGCTGCCAGAGAAAGAAGCTTTGGAAAACACTGGTGAGTCCATAATATCTATTTCTAATGTGGATATATAATGGTACAACCAATATTTTACAGTTAAAGGTACACTGTGTAACTTTTCTGTTGGAGGGTCTACAGATTTCTTTTGCCTGGAATGTTCCACAGTATAGCATAAAAAAATCTATAGCTTTTGCACTTGTTTTGTTTTGGGTAAGGGTTTATACTGCTGAAAAATACCTTGAAAAAACCTGCCCTTCCATAGATCTGACTTATAACTTGGATCTTCTGAACTAGTCTGCTCAATTTTAATATACTGTGGAATGTTCTGAGCAAAGTAATGATATCTCCATGGGGACAAGCAGGTGACTTGCCCCCAACTGCAAAGTTACACATTGCATCTTTAACATTGCTAATGTTTGATTTGAGAACTTGTTTGGCCCCAAGCTTCAAAAGTTAATATCTTCATTTCTTTTAAGTAGACAATTTCATTAACAAGATATATTTACCTCGACATCACTAATGAAACTGTCTGCCCAAAGAAATCAAGATATTATCTATGGAAACTGAAGACCAAAAGTACAAAAGCTTCAATCAGTATGGATTTCATTTATTTTGGTGATTTTAGAGAGTTTTTCATTTTTGGATCAGATATTTTAGTTATATGTATATCAGTGAGCTAATATTAATGACCTAATATTTCTGAAGGCTGTTTTTAAAGTTGTGTTCACCTGTCTGGAAAATGTGATGCAGCAGTAGCTAAATGATACAAATTATAATATTAATGAAACGTGGTCACTGAAAAATAACTAAACATGTTCAAACTCAAGTCATAATGGTTTTCTATTGTTTGTTTTATGGAAATTATTGTAAGTACAAGTTGAAGTATTGTATTAAGTTTTAATTCAGCTGCTTTCTGCTAATGTGAAACTGTCCTCTCAGGTATCTTCAGACCTCTCAGAGATGACTGCTCTTTTGTCCCACGGCTGCCTGACCCAAACCTGGTCTTCCCCCCCACCCCTCGTCGTCGATGCCCCCCCGAACGCCCCAAGACCCTGGACTTTGTGGCTCGACCCAGACCCTCTCCACGGGCCCGGTTTGACCCGGCTTTCTGGTCTGAATCCAAACCCAAGGGTAACGGAGAGTCCCCAGCTCATACCTCCAGCACTGAGACCCCGCCCACTTCAGAGTTCGGACGGGACAGTGCCGTTCCACCCACCCCTGTAGAGACCCCAAAGCCATTTTCACCAAGAAAGACCCAAAAAAACCTCCTGGATCAACTGGATGAGGAGCAGTGCAGAGACGGAACAGTGCCACTATGCAAAGCAGACATTCCCAAAGACTCACCTTACAAATACAAGCCTGGGTTTTGGTCATAACCCATGTGTAAAAATGACTTGGATCACTAAATGTTTATAAGCAGACTGAAGGAGCTGCTTCTTGCCTAATTTGTGTGAAAGTAAAATAATAAGTGGCCTAAGATGTATGGAAACAGAATGTGACAGTGTAATTGTTACCATGGCAATGTAGAAATTAAAATGTGAATTTAAGACTTAACCTGTTTGAATTACATGTTTATGTTTCCACCAAGATTATGTAAAAATGTGAAGTAAACATCGGAACCAAAACCATGAATCATTAGTTTATCCAGTATAATTTAAAACGCATCATTTGTTATTGTACATTTTGAATGAATTATCTGTGCATATGACTTCTTTTTTTATCTGGCCATTCTAGATATTTGAATCTACCAGGAAATTCCTATAAGGATTTTATTGATAAAGAGTACAAATATTCACCACTCCCCCATTTAAACATATCAGTTCTCACAAAGCTACACTGTTTAGTTGAATTCGAGGATTGTGCATTGATGAAGTGCACTTGTAGAAAGCACCGTGAATGTAAATCTTCAGGTTTTCACTTTTAAAACACACTGCTGTATTTTATATTTGTTGTTTTCTTAATATTTCACTTTGTATTGAGCCAATCACTTGTCACTCAAAATACTATGAATGCGGACTTAGTGTAAAGGAGAGCAACTTCACGCAATTTACCCACAATGCAATGTGATCTGTCATTGTCTGTGTAAATGGCTGATCTAGTTAGGCCTGTCAGGATAAGCTCATTTTGAATCACAATATACTGATACAGAAAAATATCCTGATAAACAATAATATTGAAACTACCACTGACACAAAGCAGTGATATTTTTCTAAGAGAACCTTATTGTAAATTTAACACTAGTGGTTAATTAAACGTGTCATATATCTTAATTATTCAATGATCTACAGGTCAAATGTTACCATAGCATATTAATTCTGCAATAGAGAAAATTCAAAAGTACAGTACATTCAATTACTGCCTGAAAAATACTGTCTCATATTGAACAATAAATCGATACAGTAACTATCATGACAGGCCTAGATCTAGCTGAATTGTATTTGACCTCAGAAATGTTTGTTTGTCCCAGTATGAACCATGGCAAAAAATGTGTTCACTAAAAGGGGACACTGTGTACATGTAAATTTGTCTGCCTCATGATGTTGTATTAGATTATTGATCAAAGAAGGGATGCATGAGAGTGAGGCCAAAAGACTGAGGCTGTGCCCAGTCTGCATGTAGCAACTGTTCTGTATACTTTAAGATATGTATTATTTGTTTTGTTTATTGTTTATTTATTTGCATTCATTTATTATATTTATTTTTATTATTAATCATATGAATTTTAAACCAAATGCCTTGGCCTTTATTTTGAAAGGCACCTCAATGCTAATATGTCATTCATTTACGCTGCTTTGAGTCTTATACTGTGTTATGATATAGGACTGTGTATTCTGCATTTCCTGGTTTTATTTTGTATTTGTCATTGTAATCTATCCTTACCTCTCATATCTTTTAACTGTTACTATTTGATTGATTATTTCTTGCTGACTTTTTTATTCATTCAACAGCTCTCTGCATAACCCTGTGGCTGCAATCGTCACCTAGATTTGAACCCCCAACCCTTCTCGATTTCCTTATGAAATATTTTTGTGTAAATGTATAATCTGAATGCATTTCTGAGGAGTCTGATGAGTGAAAACACAGGGTGAAAAATGCTCCGTGTTACCAGTAATAAGCTGATGATGGTTCATATTGTGATGGGAGGTAAAGTGTATGTGAATGGCTTGTTTTTGCACTGGAAACACTGATTTGAGTAAAACAATGTAAAAGTCAAGTGCGTTGCTGTTTTTGTTGGTATGAATGAAGTTAAAATTATCGAGTCATCGGAGTCGATGGAGCCAGAAGTGCCCCCATGCTCACTTCCTATTTGAAATGTATATACACAGTCTATGTCCTTGACTTATAGAATATGTTATACAGTATTTAGTATTTAAGTTTTGCCTATGTAGATTGGTATTCAGTTAATTAAATGCATGATATAATAACAAATATTCACAAAAGCAAAGTTATATTTCAATAGACATTTATTACACCCGTACAGTAAACTTGAAACACAGTATTTGTCAATACAGAAGCAGCGAAGTGAAGTGCTTTGACACATATAGCTTGCCTTTTCTTTCCATTTTAAATCCTAGTCATTTCTATAAACTATTTACAGTTTGTGATATGTCTGGTAACTGCACTTAGCAACTGTGTGCTCAAAATACGCACTCCAAGCACCTAACGTTTGGTTTTAAAAGTTAAAGCACCATGCAAAAGTTTTAGACAGTTTTAAGACAGAAAGAAAGAAACAGAAGAACATAGATATCCTTGGTCCCTTTATGACCTTAAAGGTGCATTGCGTAGCTTTTCCAGACCAATTTACAGGTCAGATCTGTGGAAAGGCGACCCCGCTCACAGTCAGAATAGCTGTTTTTCTAGGTATTTTTGAGCTCTAAAACTGCCTGTTATTAAATAAATGTAAGGTAGAGTTGTTTAATGCCATACTGTGGAATATTCCAGGCAGTGCAATGGCATTTCCATAGAAACAAGCAGGTGGTGTACCCTCCATCAGAAAGTTACACAGTGCACCTTTAAAACAACAAATATAATATGCAAAAAGTATTTGTCTGAAAACTTCTGCACAGCAGTAGAGAAGTGTGCTTGCTGACTAAGTTGTAAGTCATGCGTTGTGGTGATGACATCTTGTGCGAAGGCAGGTGCTATCTACAGCTACTAAACTCAAGTCTGCTTGTTGGTCCTGACTCTATCACAAGTGTTGGCATGTTCTTGTGCAATGTTTTGACTGGCAGTGCATTCATTTCTAGGGTTAAGTAATCATTGTGTTGTGGTCACACGGCCTTGGTTCATGGGGATATTATAGAAAATGCAACTAGAAATTATGATTAAAGGGCTTATATTACATAAACTTGACTTTTATGAGCTTTAAGGCTTGCTGTTGCCTCTTCAAAAACATACCTGGAGCTGTGTTTTGTTTTATTCACACGTTGTCTAATCCTTTTTTAATTGGTCTGTCTACATCTCCAAAGCTCAAAATGCTATCTTCCACCTTGTGATGTCATGAAGAGGTAATTTTCAGGTTAATAGCTCCTTTTACCTTTTGTTCAGTAGAGACTCGCAATTCCATGGCTGAAATCATCCAAATTATTATAGGTGTATAGAGTTTAAAAACTCAATGGAGAACTCCCTCTATTACCTGTATTCCTGTATATTGTGTTTGAGAGAATAACTCCAGGTATGTTTGTGATGAGGAAACAATATTATAACAGAGACCAGAAAATAGAATAATATGGGCCCTTGAGGTGTGTATTCTTGAACTGAGGAATACTGTGGAAACTAATAGCAATTTTACTAATGTATGAAGAAAATAAGTGATTCACATATCATCTTTTAAAACAGAGCAATCACCCATAATATGATAAAACTTCAGTCTACACCTATGCAATGAAAATGACGCACTATATGTATTTCTTTGAATGAATTTTAATAACTTGTTCACCCATTTCTATTGTACTGTATCCTCCCTTTTAAATGCACCTATCTGCAGCATACGGTCATCTAACTATAATATTTTAGTTCAAAACTCTTTCTTTTCTTTAGCAAATTAAATTAATAATACATGTAAATAAAGGTAAACTTGCTCCTCAGTGTGGCTGTATCAAACTTAAATAAATACTCAGCTAATTCTTTGTATGTTAATATGTTACAAAAATGTGATTTAATTCATATGGGGACATATAATTCAATCTTTTGTATCCCCACTGAACCCATACTCGTACTCATAAAGGTATATTGTCAAAATAGCACAGTTAAAGAAGCCTGAAGCTCACAATGGTGTAAGACCACAAAACCATATGTTGTTGTGCAAGGCAAAAGTTCAACCTAAAGACACTGGCAGTGAGATTTTGGACCCACTGTTTGTTGAAAGTCTGAACTGTTGAAACTGGGCTGATTTCAGATATGAGAGAATCAAGTGGTGAAAAGGCAGTGTTTATGTGGCCTCCTTCTCCCTCTGAGCGTTACGGCGAATTTTCATCTCAGTCAACTGGATGTACCGGATGACGTTGGTGTCTGCAATCAAACAAAATAGGAAGATAATTTTATTTACTAGATGTGAGTGTTTTTATTGTGAATTAATGCAGTGTTTCTCATACTGTGGTGGAGGGGTTTAATTGTTAATCCTGCTTAAATTATGCATAGTCTTGTTTGGTTTAATCCTGGTTTAGTCCTTCCTTGCTGACAGGTCTATGTACCGTTACATTTTAGGCAACCGAACAATTGAATTTTATAAGGAAATTGTATTTATGTGCTAATAAAATTCACATTTTTTTTCTTTTTTCTTTTTTTTCCCTGCAAATGTTCTGGGGCTACTCCCTCTCCTCCAATGTACTGTTTCAAGAAATTGATGTGCAAAGTTCTCATTCATGCAACAATAAATGGTTGAAATTAGTTTAGTTGTTGTAAAATTTCCCATATTTTTTTGTTTGGAGAAAAAGCAACAAATTCCAAGGTTAACGCGCACACAAATTCAAAGCTTATTTAAACATAAGGTAACAGCTAATTCATTCTAATAGATTTTCTCATTATCATAATCATAATTAATGAAGACAGGTTTCCCCAAGAGCTTTGATACCTTGCCACAAAATACTGATACATCCTTACAAGGCTACTACTGTAGCCATGGTGCATTTTGAGCTTTTTGTACATGTTTTTCCAATGTGTTTTTTAACTACACATGGAAAACAAACTAACTAAACCTATGCTAACTGTTTTAGTAATACATGTACATATTTTGCCTCTTTTTATCTACCACATTTCATTCAAATATAGTATAATAGCATTTTTACTTACTTTGCCAACATGAGCAAACATCTCTACAATCCCCTTATCAGTCCCACACCATGCACTCAGTATTAAAGCTTCACACAGTCCCTCTGTTGGAGCCAAGTCCAAAGCCAATATGTTTTTCTGTTATTACCTTGCCTGGCTCACCAATTTACCCCATACCCATTATCTCTTATGTCATTCTGTTCTCACCATGTTTCTTTAAAGGAGGTTACACAACAATAACTTTTATGGACATCTCATATATTCCCATATACAGTCAGTCAATCAAATTACCAAGGCGCCAGAGCAGTAAAAGCAGCTCATATTACCAAATGCGTTAAATGAATTTAAAAGAGCAGAAGTAAATTTTCCGACAAAATGATTGCATTGCAGTTGTAGCACAGGTCTTCATGTCTGATTAGTATAGTTCAAATTATTGATTTTATTATATGTCTCCAGTATGCCAGTATGACAACCTGAGTTTAAGCCTAGGCTGACAACTAACATTTATCTTAAACAGGAGCAAACAAGGGTTTATATCATGTATCTAAGATTAAAATCCTATATAACACAAATGAAATCCAAATTTACACAGAACTGACTTTTGTGGGCTTAAAGCGATGTTGTAATGCTATTACCCCATCAAAAACATACCTGGAATTGTGTTTTGTTTCATTCACACAGTTTGTCATGGTTCCTGGTTCATTAGTCTATCTACATCTCCAAAGCTCAAAATGCTCTGTTCCAACTTGTGATGTCATGTAGTGGTAGTCTTTAACTTTTAATGGCTACCTTTTAACTTTTGTTCTATTCAAATTATAGTTAAAATTATCCAAATGATTCTAGTTAAGGTCTTTGGAGTTTAAAATCACAGTGGAGCACCTCCTGTATTACCCCATGACATCACAAAGTGGAGCAGAGTATTTTCAGTTTGAGAGAAGAACTCAGGTTTTGTGTGTTGAACATGTGAGGTTTGTTTGTGATGAGGAAACAACCTTATAACATAGTTCAGTATAATGCATAATACTGTATGGGCCCTTTAAGTAACTTGCATTATGGATTCATATTCTGTAAAGTTCCTCTGTTCTTGTCTTTACCTGATGGTTCCTGCTTGTGTGACTCCTTCAGGTAGTGCAGAGCCTTCTGGTAGTCGCCAAGGTGGTAGTAGGCCACTCCGGACCGGTACAGTGCTTTGAAGTTCTTTCCTTCTTTGTGCAGCACTTTGAGACAGTACTCTTTGACGCGCTCATAGTTCACCAGCTCCATCTGCAACAGGCACGCTGTGGAGGCAACACACAAGAAGAGTTAATACAGTGGGCTGGTTTATGTTACAGCTGAGAACCTTTCAATTCTAGATACATTACTAGATATCTGGTTTTCGGTACAATGATGTTTATAAATCCACGATTACTCTGAAGAAGCATTTTTATCATTTGTGTGTGGTGTGCATGTAACTTTCTAAAGTGTTCTCCCAGGAATCAAAATTATAAATAAATATTTATTTTTATTTAATTATTTTATTAGCAAATTTTACATACATTTTGAAATACATTTTTCATATTTTAGTTTTCTGCAAAGGTATTTAATTTTATTGTATGTAGCTAAAGCTATGGGTGGAGCAAAGATAATGAGATCTGAGATCCTTCTCGAGATCCAGACTGAATCAAAGGAGCAGGGTCTATGTGAGACCCAAGACCAAAAGGCTGATCCAGAGACAGCCACTAGACCAACAATTGATATAATTTTCAGAAACTAAAGAAAAGGTTGAGGACTCCACTGGACGAGAGCTCTCAGTCCAGTGTGAGGTGGCTCCTGTCTCAGACCTGGTCAGTCAGTCTGAGAAGCTCCTTGTGATCCAGGCTGGATCAGAGGAGACTGATCGAGACACAGAGACCCTTCATAGAAATATTTTACATGATAGAATGTTTGTGATTTACAAGACAAGAGGAATTTGACAGGAAAGTGCATCCTGCACAGCACATACGATGAAAAACAGTTACTTTTTACAGAGAATCCTATAGTGCCCCTTTAAAATTTGTTATCAGGACTGACCTTGTTAAGTACTGTCAGTGGCAAAATACTTTCAGTTATAGTGCAACTGAAAACACGTAAAGAAACACTGCACCGCCATATAAAGTCTATACACTGGAGGTTGCCTAATATGAAGATAACCTGTAAGATCTGACACAGTATTGTAATAACACTGGTCATACTAAAAATACCGGTGGAGGGTGGCTCTCATGTTGGTGAAGAAATATTATTCTACTAATTAAAAAGAATGACACAGTTGCATTATTAGACAAATTGGACTAAATTAGCTGCTCCCGATAGCGTGAGATAAGAGCCTACTCTTGTTAATTGTCTCTGATGAATATAGGAGCTTTAATGAGAGACCTTGAGGCAAAGAAGGGGTGAAGGGAACTACAAGTGATTATAAAGAGGCCACAGCAGTGAGTGGTATCTGTACAGAGAATGAGTCATACTGGTATAAATGATTCATGAGTATTCCCCCTGTTGTTGAAGACTCTTCACGAGAAAAGGTGAGTGACGTCTACAGAACAAGGCTGACGTAAGGCAAGGCAAGCGACTGACACAAAACTGGTGTGATCTGGCTCAAGAAATGTCCACAAAATAAACACAGAATAATAAATAGTATAACTATATATTTTACTATACATTTCAAACTCTATTTAAATAGAAGAAAAAAGCTCAATACAAAAGTAAAAAATTAGAGAAAATCAACACTGATGTACTGATCTTTGAACTGTAGTCTCCTTTATCATTAACTCATTAACTAATTATAGCCTACATTTTATACAAACAAATAATTAGACCTATCATGATAATTAAAACTATATTGAGTGATAACTCAATATAGACAGATGGAACAATATTTTTTCAGGGTCAATATTTAGCATCTGTACATTTTGTTTTTAGTTATTCTTTGGCCATTTGATGAGATTTGAGATGCAAACTAAGTACTATTGAAATATTTCATTCTGCTGATTATGTATTGCACCATGTGTTTTTTAACAACATTGTACATTTAGAATATTTTTCATGTTTTAAATCTTTTCTTAGGTTATTGTGTCAGTGGCTTAAATTTGTTTCAATATTATCATTTATTGTCTATAATATCTTCAGCAATATATCGTGCTTCAAAATATTTTATCATGACAGGCTTACAGATAATAATAGTTTATTTAATTCCACTTTATGGTAAAGTATCAATATCTAGTCAAATGACAATAATAATGGCAATACTAATTTTAGAATGAATCTAAGTATTTATGTATTTTATGAGTAGGAGCTGAATTATGCTTTTCAAGTGGCCCAGTGTCTTTCATTATTGCTTTAAGTTGTCATCAAGAATATATTTAGCATTTTTATGCCAGTTTCAGCAGTGGACTCGGATTTCACACTGACACATGTTGTTTTGGCTCAACTTTGGAGTTCTGACCCTTGACCTCCAGCACAGAAGGCACCAGTTGTCTGCACAGGTTAGAGACACAACAGGAGCAATAGCACTTGAATGTTACCAAATTTGAAGAAGCCCAGATTATGAACTGGCAGTAGATAACATTTACAGAAAGCAAAGCATTCAGTCTTCTATAACTAATATTTCAGCATTTATTTAACATAAATATTTGATTGTCTCCTACTTAGGATTTTGACTTGAATTGTTTTAAGCTACACTGTAACTTTAGTATTCTATTTCATTAAGATTAACTCTTGTCTAATATTGTCACTACATCTAACATTAGGTCCATAGTTGGGCTACTTAGAGAATTTTCTCGTTTTTTTTTTTTCAGAATTAAGTTAATTAAGATAAATTAAGAATTAAGATAAAATGTTTTTATTCTACTTCATAAAAATGCTATAAGACTTGAAGGCTATTTAATTCCCAGATTATTGCCATGTGTATCAACATTTACACATGTATGCCTTTAAAGCACCAGTACATACCTGCCAGACTGTTGTAACACTCCAGCTCAGCATTCTCCATGGCGCCTTTCTGTTCATCCGTGAGCGTGTTGTTGGACTTGGTGAAGGCGGTGAGCAGCGAGGACGGGGACTTAGGGCCACTATCCGGGTCCCCGAGCACCCTGCACAGCCCTTTGATCTCCAGCAGCGCACGGTGGTACTTGCCTATCGCCTCTCGGTATTTCTTATCCTTGTAACACTGTGTACCCTGGCTTTTGAAGTCCAACGCCCGCCTCACGACATCCGCGGGCTCGTTGCAGGACGGCTGTTTGACCATGGACCCTCCGTGGTGCCTCTGCTGCTGCTGCTGTTGAAGCTGGAAGCGGGCATCTTTGGTCCGGCTGGTGCTGAGTGGAGGCTGCGCGCTCGGAGCCTGGAGCCTCGGGGAACCAATGCTATTCTCGTTCATCCCGTTCTTGTCCGCCTCTTTCCCTGGTTGAATCACGCTCATCTTCGACATTATTACCGCGCGGTAGCTGCCCTGTTGTCCGATTACTGTTGAAATGGAAGATAATAAAGCTAATTCACAGCATCCTTTGGGTCATCGTTGTGCTTTCGCCTCGTCAGTGTCGCAGCTACGTCCTCCTGGTAATGCACGCTCTATCGCAGCCTATTCTAGTATGATCGCGTTCTCCAGAGCTGATTGGTCTAAAAATGCAGGGCCAGTTGTCCCTTGGGGTGCTCTGGCAAAGACGCAATCATTTATGAGTAATGCAATAATCTCTACAAAAAGATGGGTGGACTAATAATTTATTTTTTTAAAATCGTGACAAATTGAAATTTTCAGACAAGTAACTGAAGGTTATTTTATTCTCAAAAAAATAACAGATTTACAAGATTATAGGGTATACCGTTTATTAGCCTTTAAGACAATGATTAAACTGGCAACTATAGGGCCTGTACCATCTTATTCAGTTCAAATCCAACAGGCTTACACAAAACCTGGCAACTCAAAACAAATAGCCTTTGTCCATCCATGTCCACCATTGCCCTCTGGCCTAAGGCCATAAGACCTCATTTAAATAGATAGGCCTAAATAAATAAATAAATAAATAGAACAAAAATAAAAATAAAATAAATAATACACTATATACCAAATTAATTACAAATTTGATTTCAGAGTCATTATACTTTTTTCAAGAGGGGGGAACATTCCCAAAGCACAGATGGTGGTTTCCTTCACTGTTACACAGAGACTGACCCATGTTTGGCCTCTGTGTCTGCCATCTGCTTCAGCTGAAGAATTCTTTGAAAGAATGTTAGATCATCATGATATAATTTAAAAAATGTATAATCTTCAGTCCTAATTTAGATATTTAAACTATGCCTACTTATTTTAAACAGTGTTATACTTAAGACAATGTAACTGGACAATTGAATGAATGCCTGCTTTCAGTACAGAAATGATAAGGTCACAGTACAATATTCTGAATTCCATAAAGATTCTTTATAGTAGGTCTGCATTTCTTAAAACAGAGACTAAATCAAATCCACTGCCTATGTTACTTATATTTGAAGTAGTGCAGTGTTCATGTACAGTAATGACCAGAGACAGGCACTTGGCTCAAATGACATAATCTCCTCAAGTCTCTGGAGAGTTGCTTTCAATCTGCCGTTCTGATCTGAAATTAGAGGAATGCATTCACCTCCAGCCAGATCTGTCCGATAAACACCAAGCTGCCTGCACTATCTTGTCTCATAGACTTCTGTTTATCCCCATTATCCCCATGACGCTCCATATGTCAGTATTGTGTTCTGTTCTCTGCATTACCTTATGTTTTTTTTTTTTTTTTGTCATGCTGCTGGAGCCTGCATTTTCAACACTATTATATTACTCAATCATATATAATCCAGTTATTGCAATGGATTGACACAGGCTAAACAATGCAGCATTGAGCTGCAAAGATGGAAAGTATAGTGATAACTTTAACCACTAAACATGACTTCAGTAATACCAATGTTTCCCATTAAGAAAACGTGAACAATAAATATAGAAGAAATAGCCTAACCGGCATTTTTACCATGGCCTGTAGGTGCCACTAGCCTCAAATTAAATATACAATGACCGGACAAAACAATGATAGGACTACTCAGCACTCAGCAATGTCAATTAATTGGATTATTCATTACTTCTTCTTTTGCAATATTATTTATTTCCGCATTTTAGGTACCATCATCATGTGCTGGTGTTTTGTGCATGTGCTGGTGTTTTTGCCCATTTGTCCAGTCATAGTCATGGGGCAGTGGACTCAGCTGTTTGTCTGGGTGTGTCTCTGGAATGTCTCCTCTGTAAAACATATGCGTCTGTCCAGAAATAAAAATAACACACCGTAAATCAAATAACATCAATGTGCAATAACTTATTTATCTTCATAATGTATGCTATTTTGTTATTTGCTTTACATTCTAATTCTGTAACTACAAACAACATGTTTTGTTAAGTATAATGAATAATTAATAGTAATAATAATATAGAAAACTACAAAAAACTATAAACAAGCAAACAAAAAATATTTTTCTTAATGCATACGCAATCAATCGACGACAAGAACAACATTCTCTACGTCATCAATATGAGTCTAAGTTTACATCATGGCGTCGGTAGATTTCCGAGGTAGAACTTTTTAAACTAGTCATCTCATCGTTACTAATTTTGGCCATATTTTGTGCTTGCTAATAGCAAAGTGCTTTCTATCACGTAGTAGCGTTCATAAGCTATGGGCATTATTAGGTTAGCTGAATAATACACCTTTTTTTTCTTTGACATTAGCCACTGGAGCTAACTGTAGCATCTCGGGAGCGCCTGTCACGTCTTTGCTCGCTTAAAAAGACTGAATTATTGTTACACAGATCCATTGCTGCACTAAATATGTCTTCTGCAGAAAACCTTCTTGGTATTTCGTGGGTGGACAGTGGTTGGGTGCCTATCCTTAACCCTGGAAATGTACTGGACTATTTCTCTGAAAGGAGTAACCCTTTCTATGACAGAACCTGTAACAATGAGGTAGTGAAGATGCAAAGACTAACCCTGGAACATCTCAAGTGAGTTACCTTAGATTTTAGTTAATAATTTAAAGGGGATACTGTGTGTATGTGTGTGTGTTTTAATAATAATCAGTCTTTTTGTGATCAACAGTGTTCATATTATGATCTAATGTCACTGTGCTTTACTTTAAATGTTTTTTTAATGTACAACTGCTCTGCTTGGCCCTTTGGAGATTAATAAAGGGTTATTAAATTAAGAAAATAAAAATATTTTGTATTTTCAGCCAAATGGTTGGAGTGGAGTACATTCTTTTACATGCCCAGGAACCTATTCTTTATATCATTAGAAAACAGCAGAGACAGTCTCCCACACAAGGTAAGACACATGCACTAAATAAACTGAAAATGTAATAACACAGATATAAACCTCTGGAATATGGTAATTGCTGTGAAACTGAATGATACCTTTTACTTGGTGGAGTCTTCTGGTGAAGAGCACAGTATTCATGAAATGTTAGCGAGAGTATGGCCTCAATTTGCACTACCACGTGTACTGCAAGTTGTAATTCAGCTAATATCATTAAGTATCACCTGCACACCTCAGTATTGTGCAGTACTGTATTGTAGCATTTTTATAATGTTGCCATAAATTGTACTGTTGGTCCAATACCGTTTCATGATTGTAATGATCATGTATTGTGGATCTGGAAATTGCTGCCATCTATATTTAACTTTGTGCTTATATTTCAGTTATTCCTTTGGCTGACTACTACATCATAGCTGGAGTCGTGTACCAGGCTCCAGACCTGGGGACAGTTATCAGTTCTAGAGTGGTAAGCATTAGAACGTATTAAACATTAATTAAATTTTTACTTTTCTGTCCTTCTGACTGCTGGCGTTTTGTTTTCTGTATACAAACTGTATTTTCCAGCTATCTGCAGTTCATGGTATTCAGTCTGCATTTGATGAGGCCATGTCTTACTGCCGCTATCACCCTTCAAAAGGTTATTGGTGGCATTTCAAAGACCAGGAGGAAAGAGGTATGGGGTCTGTTATGGCTTTGATTTGACTTATTGTATAGAATATAATGAATGATCAGTGTTGATTGTCCCAAAATAGAAAAGACCAAACCAAAATCAAAGAAAAAAGAAGAACCAAGCTCATTGTTCCAGAGGCATCGGGTTGACACACTCCTGTTAGATCTGAGATCAAAATTTCCACCAACATTTTACCAGGTGAGTTTTTATCTGTTTTTTTTACACATATTTTTATATAAACTTTTTTCACATTAAACCAGAAATGACGTAACATTGTTTTTGTTTTGCAGCCCAAACCCGGTGAAAAGCCAATTCCAGGTATAATCTACTTTTTTATATATTTTTGGGCATGTAGCTTATTCCATATCTTATTAATTTAGTACCAGGATATTGTAAACTATGCTAATTAAGTTTATTTAACTTATTTAGTGTCACGCATCATCTGAGAGTTGCTCAGTCCGCTGTGATTAATACAACACTTAATATAACAATAACCTGATAGATTTTACAATATTAAATCAAACATAAAGTGTCCTCTTTAGATAAAACATTCTAAGAAGTCTATTAGCTTATATGATTAGGATACTAGTTTAACTGGCTCTGATCTTTATTCAGTCTGTTTTGCTTTCCATTACAGTTGAGGTAAAGAAAGAGCCTGAACCTCCAGCTGAAACTGTCAAACAGGAGGAAAGGGAACCAGCTACAAAATCCTCTGCTCCATCAGCTCCCCCAAGTAAACCACCACCAGAGAAACGAGCCAGACTCCAGTGATCTACACTTGTGTCACTGAGTTCAAAATAGATTACATAAATAAAAATGTAATGAAATACCCTACCAGTGAAGGGACGGGCTCTTCACCCAGAACTAAGGATCTACTCAAATTACCATAAATAGTGGCTCAAATTAACCACAGAATTTTTAAGATTCCTGAATGCATCATCACGTGGATTCATTCTTCTCAGTTTACAAAATGCAAAAATTGAACTTAAGGATACTGGCTATTAGTAACACCACAGGTGAAAATATATTGTAATGAACACGGGTTAAAGCATTGTTCTTTGCAGCAGCCATTTTACCCTGTATGCAAAGGATGAGGCTGCTTAGGCTGACACAGCATCACTATCAGTTTACGGTCGACCTCAGCATTCTTATGCGGGTACCTCTTTGTTATTAGCCTCCTTCAGGATAATGACAAAAGATGTTAAAAAGATTAAGGTTTTCTTCTTTACACATGTATACTTTACCATTTATTTCTTTGTCTGTTTTTTATGTTTTGTAGTAAAATATATCAACTCATAAATGTTGATGCTTTATAACATGTCTTGACTCAGTTCTTAACATGCATTTAAACTTAACTGGGAAAAAAGGGAGAAAAAATAGTTGTGCAAACTGTTTTCTGATGTTTTATCATTTTTTAACTGTTAAGTATATTGCTAATAGTCACCAAGGTGTTTAAATAGTAAATATAACATTTATTATAGATATATTCAAAATATATGTGGATTTCTGAGGGGGTTATGACCTGTAACTTAGAACTGTAATAACCCTATGCAATGTATACAGTAATTTCTGAATGAACTGTGCTGTCTAAATATCCTTCTCCAATGTAGTTCAACCTGTTGAAGGCAATTGCAGCTATTGTTAAAATGTACTATGAGGGGTTATTTGCGGTTAATGTCCCCCTCTTCAGTCAAGACACTGAAATGGTCACAAGGGGTCGCTGTCTGATTAAATTTGACACTGTTTCTAATTGTTTTAATGCAACTCACAGTCAGAGCAGCGCGAGGTCATGTTCAGGTCATACACTTTGGAGCGTCTCTGTAAATAAATATAGACAAAGAAATGTAAAAAGGGATAGCAGATATCAAATTACAGCATTTAAAAACAGAATATATTAGCTGCTATCAGGCTACCACAGCTAACCCGAGAAGAAGTTGTTCGCAGGGCGTGGTGGGATAGGAGCAGCTCGGTGGAGGACTACATGGAAACAGTGCCCCAGCTGGCTGCTGCTAGCTGCACACATGAAGATGGCTGCAGAGGGGATTTTCAGGCCAGTGTCTGAAAACAGAGCTCCGTCTGTCATGTTCGCCGTCGACTAGCCAGCGTGTCCCCCCGGTTGATGGTGACTCGGACGGGGATAAAATCAAAACAACATGGGGTCCCAGACTTTACAGATCCTGAGGCAGGGGGTCTGGGCTTCAGTCACAGGCGGATGGTACTACGACCCCGACCAGAACACCTTCGTAAACGCGTTACATCTGTACATCTGGCTGTTCCTGCTATGCTTCCCTTTTACGCTTTACATGGTGAGTGCTGTCTCTCCGTGGATCCGGTTATTATTCCCGTTTTATTATCGTATTTACCGAGGACTGTTGACGGGAGCGCAGGCAGCTGGAGGTTAGCCTGAACGCATGTACGGTCTCGGGCTATTCTCCGGAACGGGGACAATGTAGCGTCCCACCATAAGTGTTTCTGTTATATATTATATTTAAATAATTTGCCAATAACAAATACCTTTTTTGATCTAGTCTTTTGTAACATCAAATCAAAATGACCTATATTATGCACCATATTCTTCTTTATACGTGTCCTATCCAGTTACCAGCTATAAAACCAGAATGCTCTTTTGTTTAGCCTCAACTTCAGATCATCCCCCTTTACGTTTATGCATAAAGCAGCTGTACACGCTATCATCAGTGAATATAATAATACCCTTCCCCCTTATCTGCCCCTTTCTCCTGCCCCTGTGCCTATATAGACCTGTACACTGATTTGCCATATCACCAGCTCTCAGGCGCTACCAGCTGTTATTGAGAAAACCACAGCTCGCCAGGATGTAGCAGGAGGAGACGATAATGTGAAAGATAAAGACTGGCTTTGAAATGTGTTTATCATGTGGAACCGTGTTGTCAAATCCTAAATTGTCCATGATCAAAGTTCACTTTATTTGCTTGCTTGTTTTTGGTATTGAAAGGTAACCCTGTTAAAAAGCACCCCTTGCATTCTTATAGCCTGTATCAGATTTTTGTTTGACTCATTGTAGATTTTTTTTTCATGGTTTAAACAGACTATTATGTTTATATTTCGATATCCTTTCTAGCCCACCCCAAGAGCATTTATTCAATTAAATAATAAAAAAAGAACAGACAGGTTTTCTGGAAATGACATAATACTGGTATGATTAATATGTTGTCATCTAATTATGTTAATTGCAGGCATAATGCCCAAATGTGTGGTACATGATGATGCTATTCAGTGATTACTGCACAATACCTGACAAATTAGTGGCAATGAAAATTCAAACATTCAAAAAGAGAGACTTGTCTGTAACTGATCTTAATGTTTTGCATGCTGGTATCTGCATTTTTAACACTGTTTGAATACGGTTGAACTATAATACAAATATGGTAGGTATAGGAAATAGATGAACGTGCAGCCAAATTAGGAATCAACTTTCTCTTGTTTCAGTTGTTCTTCACTACCTCATTGGTGTAAGCTCTAAGTGTTGTGTTGATTAAAAATAAGTTGGTTGCTCCATTTTCTATCTTTTCTCTCAGATTTTATGTTTTTGACATTGGGGTCTTTGCCCAGTTTGTGTAAGCCAAAAGTCACCTTCTGTGTTATTTATGGCACACTTTTATTGGAACCTGCTATTACATGTATTGCAGAAGAAGTGATATGGGGGTGAATTACAGTGCCTGTCTCTATAAATGCACAGGGGAAGTCATGTGTGTTTGCTAAGCTCACTAACTTCTATATCGAGAGTGAGATGTTTCGTATTGGTCTGTGGTCTTCCCTGCTATTCCGGGAGTGGAAATACATTGGTCAGCTCTGTGGTTTATATAGAGGTTTGTGTGTGATAAACAGATGCAGCGCTGCTCACCTCAAGGACAGGACTGCACATAGGCTGCGTCCACACTAGGGCTGCAATGATCATTGCGATCAAATTGAAATCATTATTTGAATGGTCGGAAACAGCAACTTGCAAATACTGCAATTATTTAAAGGTCCTGTATGATGCAAAATTGACCTTTTAGTTACCTCATCAAAAAGATAGACGGTCTACAACTCCAAAGCTCAAAATGCTCTGTTCTCCCTTCTGATGTCATGAAATAGTAGTTAAAATCAACAGGGTTAAAATGATCTAAATGATTCTAGTGAAAGTGTTTAAAAACACAGTGTAGCTATACTACCACATGACATCACAAGGTGGAACAGAGAACTCCGAATGCCTAAATATGCAGGATGTGTGTGCTAAAGATGTGTGAATGAAACAAAACACAACTCCAGGTATATTTTTGATAAGGAAACAGTATTATAACATAGATCAGAACATAGTGTAATATGGGCCATTTAAATCCTTTGTAATGGTAATCGCAATTTTGAGATTAAAAAAATCATCAAAATTGTGATTAAACCATGACTAAACCAGGATTTAGAACAGGAAAAGGGTTGGTTTAACCCTGGAGGAAATCAGGGTTAAACCAAGTTTGCATCAGGACTAAACTGGGGTTATACCAGGACTAGATCATGACCAAACCAGGATGTAAACAGGATCAAACCAGGTCTACATTAGGACTAAACTCAACCAAACCAGGACTAGACAGAACAAATGTGAACACAGCTATAGAGATAGTACATGTAGTATTGACTTCCTGAAGTATTTGATTCAGGCTGCTAGTCCAGGTAGAACTCTGTATATGTGAGGAAGCATTCAGAATAATTAATGTCAGCTCTTAAAATTACAATACAGTGTTCACAAGCAGTATGATAAAGGCTCATTTGCAGGATCAAAATATGTTTGAGTAACCTTAATCCAGATAATATTGTTTATTGTAGATGATATTGTTTATTGTAAGTCATTGCTTACAAAAACAGAGAAAACAGAGCAGTTCATGAACCAAATGCACACATAAAGCATGCTACAGTGATTATGTCATTATTAATCAACAGTTTGTTTAAGAAGACAAAAATAGGATAATTGAATACATTCTGAAAAGACTTCTGAATAGCTCTACTGCTCTCTATTCCATTTAACAACATCATCAAATGCTTATAAGTATTTTTCCTATCATTTCTAGTGATGCACTGATCTGATACTGGTATCGGATACCGGCATCAATGCTGAAAAAATTGCAGGATCGGATATCAAATTATTGGTTCCACCAATATCCTGGGTGGGGCAAGAAATTGATGTAATCAGACTGTTTACTTTTTGTAGTTGGTCAAGAAAATACCAGAATGCCATAAAATTCCATTTTAATTTTTTATTTATACAGAGTTAATTGTTACTTCAGAGATAAATAACAGCTACATAACACATTAAGATCTGTTTTGTTTTATTTTTACTGAAAAAGATGGAGCGGTGCATCCCTAATAATTTGAAAGCTATGCTATGTGTAATTTGTCATTATACATTCAGGGATTACACCAAATGTACACCAAAAGTATATTTGAATAAAAAATATTCCAGTACCTGATGGCTGCAAGTTAAGCATGCATTGAAATGGTCAGTCTTGGACACCTTAGGCACTTTGCTTGGCCTGCAACACCCACTTCCAATGATAAATACACAGAGATTAAAATGGAGGCCATGCAAAAGGACACCCACATGTCACCTGATGACTAAACAGCATGATCTAATTTCATGTCTTGTAATGATCAGCATATTGCTCAGTCCATGTGAAATCGAATAAATCTCACATTGAAACATTAGCTTGTCTCTAATAAGACATTGTCACTGTGATGTGCACTGAGTAGACAGACCGCTCATTCTCCTGCCGACAGGTGACACCGGCCACACTGGTCCAGGTTTGAGGCTGAACAAAACTTTGTGTTGTTGGAGAAAATGTGGAAAGCTGCTGTCCTGCTGCTCTAAAAATACCAAAGCCCAGTCTGGACCACACTTGACCTATTTATTTCATCAAGTCTTATAACAGAGATTTTTGTAGAATTTCCACCGTGTTCATTTTATTATGACCCACTTTTATACAACCAGTGTTATTTTTGTGCTTTGTACTACAAAGAGTGTGAATAATTGGATGGAATGTTCCACAATATGACGTTAAACAATTCTACCTAAAATTTATTCAATTACATGTGGTTTTATAGCTGAAAAATACCTAGGAAAACAGACATTCTGACTGTGATCTGGCTTGCCTCTCCAAAGATCTCACCTGTAAACGGTCTGGTTTTGTCTCAGTGAAGATAGAAAGCTTTAATGTCATACTGTCAAACATTCCAGACAAAGCAATAGCATCTCTGTAGAAAAAAGCATTTGATGGACCCTCTGTCAGAAAAGTTACTCAATGCACCTTTAAGTCACTATATTCTGAATTTATTACAATTCAAACACTACCCTGAGAGTCAGCTAGTGTAGACAGACATTAAACACTGGTTGCAACTGACTGGACAAATTCATGGTAGTTTTTTTTTTAGGCATGCCATGTGCATTCAGTAATAGACTAAAAGTGGGCATAGTGGTGGCAAACGTTCCCAAAATCTTGCCAAAAACAGCAGAGAGGTTTTAGTAAACAGCATCTGTGAAATACAGATTAAACTATCCAGTACTCCCAAAACTCTAGTTAACAGACTCCATGCATTCCCTCTGTGGGCATAATCCTTATAATCTCAATACAATTTTTGGTTGACTAAAAAAAAAAAAAAATCAACTGAGACATCATTGACTAGACTACAATGACAAGACTACAGCCCGACTACCAAATATTTTGAAATCACTAGTGTAATATTAAATTACACTGATGTAATAAAGGAAGTTGTTTGGTAATTTGTTTATATTGTGAATTTAATAATGCACTCATGTTTTTGAGAGTGCAGACTTGACTAATACAATGTGCTTGATTGTGTAACAATGAAAGGCCAGTCCTGTTTTGTTTGCACATTTAACAGACATCACTCTCTAACTGTGGTACATCAGTCCTGAGCAGTTCAAGATTTGATTTAACTTTATGAAAGGTCCTATATTACGCAAAATGGTCTCTTGTGAGCTTTAAGACAAGTTATAATATTGTTACCTTCTCTAAAACATACCAGAGTTGTGTTTTGTTTCACTCACACATGTTTGAGTATACCTTTTATTTTCAATTCGTCTACATGTCCAAAGCTCATAATGCTTTGTTCCACCTTGTGATGTCATGTAGAAGTTGTTTTCAAGTTAACAGCTACCTTTTACCCTTAGTTCAATAGAGACTGACAATTCCAGAGCTGAAATGAACAAAATGATTCTAGTGAAAGTGTATAGAGTTTGTTTAAAAACACAATGCAGCACTTCCTGTATTATTACATGACATCACAAGGTGGAACAGAGTTTTTCCCGTTTTCATAAATATGGAGAAACAAAACAAAATTCCATGTATGTTTGTGATGAGGAAACAACATTATAACATAGAACAGAAAATAACGTAATATGGCCCTTTTAAGATCAGATTTATTCTGGTTTAGTGTATAGATTTGGACCTGAAATTTAAGTTAACCAATTTCTTGACAGGACTCATTTATGCACCTTAAGTTAAAAACTTAAGCAAGTAAATTTTTCCACTATGAGTTTAAATATGTCAAAACAAAATATTATCAAATATTTTATATGATGTGGTACTTCATATAAAATGTTTGAGAGTCATAGAAAACAACTAATAGCCTAGTATTGTTATTCCAAACATAAGGTATATTTAAGTGCATGTTTCTCTGTGTGTAACCCAGGCCCTGCCACCCACCATGGTGATAGTGGGCATCTACTGCGGAGTAATCGCTGGCATGTTTCTGCTGCTGAAGACCGTGAACTACCGCCTCCACCACGCGCTGGACGAGGGGGAGGTAGTGGAACGCAAGGCCAAAGAGAACCAGTCCAACAGCAGAGGAGCCACAACCGGACCCAATGACAGCGCCCCCCGCAGGCAGGACGGCAGTGGGCCTGGGTGAGTCAAGCTGAACAGAGAGAGGGGGACAGAGAGACAGACGGAGTGAGACAGGGAGAGACAGAGAGAGACAGAGAAAGACAGAGGGAGAGACGGGTAGACACGGAAAGAAATAGGCAAAGAGAAAGACAGAGAGAGACAGACGCAGAGAGAGATGTAGACAGAGAGAGAGGGAGATGGAGAGATACATCAGTGACGGAAGTGACAAATGAAGTAAATGCTGTGTGACTCGTAGGCAGCAGCGGTGACCTAGGAAAGAGGGAGTAGGACTGAGTGGGAAGAACAGTGGTTATGGAGCAGTGATGTGGGTATTTTGTGGTATGTCTTGTTCTCTTGAAGTCGGGATATCAAAAGAAACATGTCATAATTCAAAAAAGGATTTAACTGGTACTTTGGGTGAAGGGCTGAACAGTTTTGGAAACATTTATCTGATGATGATGTTCCTGTTTGATTTGTTTATTGTTTGGTTAATCTGTTAAAGGTCATAAGTTACAAAAAATGTACTTTACTTACAAAATTTGTGAGCATTAAAACATGTTATAATGTTTTTACCTCATCAAAAACATACTTGGAGTTGTGTTTTGATTCATTCACACATGATTAATTAATCATTTATTATTAGTCTGTTGACATCACAAGGTGGAACTGAGTATTTTGAGCTTTGGGTTTCTAATTTAGTGGTAGTTTTCAAGTTAACTGAAATTGTTTACCTTTAGTTCAGTAGAGATTGCCAGTTCCAGGGCTGAAATTATCCAAATGATTCTAGTGAAGGTGTATGGAGTTTGAAAACACAGTGGAGCGCTTCCTGTTTTACCACATGACATCACAAGTTGGAGCAGAGGGTTTTCTATTTGAGAGAAGAACTCAACATAAATATGCAGGATTTGTGGGTTAACCTGGCATCTGCTTTTCTCCATGTGTCATTGCTTTGCCTGGAATGTCCCACAATTTGGTTTATCTGTCTTGTGCAAATTTATTCAATTAAAAGTGTTTTTGTTACATAAATACATAACATACAAACATACATACATAAATACAAAACACATACAAAACACCTCTCCTCAGATCAGAGGATCCCCAGATCCTCTAACTTGGCATGGTGGTGCCGCCATTTGCCTGTCTCTATGGAAATGAACAAGCTATATTATTGTGGAACTTTCTAAGCAATGCAATAACATCTCCATGGACCCTCCACCTGAAAAGTTACAAAGTGCACCTTTTAACTTGGCATTTGCTTAAATTTTGTCTTGTATAGGCATGATGATGATGCTGATAATTTGGCTTTAAGTACCTGACAGTAGGGCAGAGACTTAACAAAGTACAACTATAACTTATTTCCTTTGAATTTACAGCATATGGTACCACAATATATATCCAAATTATTTTCTAACTGTTATTTACCATTATAAGTACTTATAGAATAACAGAACAAATATTACAAGGTGTCTGGGGAAACACTGTCCAGTTATTGTCTTATTACACAAATGTGTAGGCCAAACTAGGATATCGACTGAACTGATATCGACTGAACGATATCAAAATTTAATATCTGTATCCTGTCAGTGCATGCCTAGTTTTATATTGTCCATGTTTAGTCCATATCTATGTATTGTATGGAATAAATGCTCATGTTGTTTTCATTAAGCTTCACTGGATGCCTTCTGAAAGGTCAAGTCAAACCGTAATTCATTCTCACTGTAAGAGCCAGCATTCATGTTATGTTATTGTTAATGACGCATATGTGGTAATATAAAACAATGGTCCATTATCTTGTATGTTTCTATGTGGCGGGTCTGTGTCCTGTTTTTAGAAAGTGCTGAGGTCTTATCCAGCCTGAAGAAATGCCACTAAGTTTCCAGGTTTTTATTGCCCGTGAGTTAAATAAGTGACTCATACTGACATTCCAGTGAGAGTGTTTAGCAGGACCCTGAGAGCCGAAGAACGAGGCCAGTAGCTCTGCACACCACAGCACTGCTCTGGAAAACATGTAACATTCACTGTACCATCAAAATTGTCCAAGGGTGCATTCACACTTTCTTGGTTTAAGCCCAGTTAAAGGTCCTATATTGCACAAAACTGACTCTAGCCATGTCAGAATGTTACTGCATCAAAAACATACCTGGAGTTGAGTTTGTTTTATTCACACATGTTTGAGTGACCCTTTATTATTAGTCTGTCTGTATCTCTAAAGCTCCAAATGCTCCGTTCCACCTTGTGATGTCTAGATGTGGTAGTTTTCAGCTACCTTGTACCTTTTGTCCAGTAGAGATTGGCAGTTCCAGGGCTGAAATTACCCAAATGATTCTAGTGAAGGTGTATGGAGTTTGAAAGTGTGGAACACATCCTGTAGAACCACATGATTTACAAGGTGGAACAGAGTGTTTTCAGTTTGACAAAAGAACACAGCTTAATACACAGGGTTTGTGTTAAACATGTGTAAATGAATCAAATATAGCTTCAGTTATGTTTTGATGAGGAAACTACATTAGAGCATAGATTGATAGAACAGCGTAATATGGGCTCTTTACGTCCTGTTGTAGATTTAGTTTAGTCCTGTTCTAGTTCAGGTTTAGTTGTGATTTAGTCCAGGTTTATTCCAGTATCACACATGGTGTGTGTGCAAGTGTGAGCACAAGTATCAGTGTATTTACCTAGAAGCACACTGCAGACCTGTGGTTCTAAAACTATTCAAGAGCACCTCAAAAACATTACACTTTCCAAGTACCACCAGAGATACACCAAGTTCTAATCTTGACTAAACCAGGTCTGACTGGAATAGAACTAAATGAACTAAATAAACCAAGGCAAGTCCCAACTAAAATATGAATTATTGTTATTGTTGTCTTGTTAAAAATATATTGGCAAGTTGTTGGAAATCACACAATTAGGCTGCAAAAACTAAAAGTTAAAATATTTAACTGCATAATCCATACCTCAAATCTCTTAATTTTAGATCTTGTAAGCCATGTTTACTAGGGCTGGGAATCGCAGGGTCCCTCACAATTTGATAGGGTGATACATGTTACATATTGCTGTTTTTTAAGAACCAAATAAATTTTAGCAAAACAGTCGTTGTGCAGAGTTAATATAAAAGATATTTCTATTTTAATGATCAAAACGGTGAATATGCCAAGTATATTGCATAAACGTCATCACAAAAAAGATACCAAAAAGTACTCTTGCCAGTATATTGATACAGCAGCCCACGATAATGATACTCTATCACCAAATTTAGTATTACGATATATCACTGTTTTGATATTTTTTCACACCTTAACTGTTTGTTCAATGCGCTGATAATTTTAATAGCTTTTATAAGAGAGGATTGTAATAAGAAGTGCTAAAATACATCTTATAAGCAGAAAGCCCACCACATAGCATCTTGAGAACCAGTGTAGGTTGCTATAGTGTACAGTGAAGCGGAAAAGTCAAGCTGAAATTGATTAAGGTGCTTCTATCCACCCACTCTTTGCCCCTTTTCCATTCGTCTGCGTTTCTGTGCAGCTCAATGCCGGCTTTGTTTGTTTTGTGGCTTGAACCGTTATGAAAAATGTGTGGCATATGGAAATGATTTATAGAAAATCCCTGGAAACTTGTTTGTTCCAACATAGTGACTGGTTAAACAGGCTGAGGCTAAATATAGACTCTGGGTGAATCTCCCAGGACTGAGACACTGGTCTGTTTTTGCCATTTCAAAGCTAGATTAACATAAATGTGGACATGTTTCATAAAGTTTTGTCAATGAGTAAGATATACTGACGTAATATTATAAACACCACACAATAAAACCATTAATCTCCTAGTAAACATTTCCTGGGATAGTCTCCAGGCCCTGTGCTGATAAATGCTGTTGAGTAATAGTATTTTTTTCCTGGATGACAGATATTTATTTTTCTTATAATATAAATTAACAATAAAACATTACAAGTATTTACATTTTCACTGTTATGTTGGATGATTGATTTCAGATTTATCACTTAAAACCCTATCTATCTTTTTTGCCAAAACCTTTTACTAAAATAAAACAAGTTTGTTTCAATTTGGTTGTGTTTCTTGCACTGAAAAAGAGACAAGCATACATCCTTACTCTGAGTGGGCTTGCATCTCCACAGACTTGACACTTATGTGCTTCTCCTGCTTGTATCCATGTCTATACTCTTCCACTGTAGGACATAAGACTTGCTCTGTAATATGGTTTTACATTTTAACTTTTTATTTCCAGTAATTACATAATGTACCTTTTAAAAAACTCTTATTGGATGATAAGTTTTTAAAGACCCACAGTTTAAGCAGTTAAACTTGTATATTTGTTATTTTTTGCTTACATAGGAGGTCATCATTTTGGTGTAATAAAAGTATTTAAATGTTTTTTTGCAGGGATCCTGGTGGGGGGATCGAGATGGCAGATTTTATAAGACAGGAAACGCCACCTGTGGATTGCAGCTCCAGAAACTCCTATATTGGAATGGACTCAAACCAGCAGGTAAGGGAATGTTAATGAGGTATACAGCAGTGCCTTGCCATAAAGCACAAAGATCTGAGGTTCAATTCTCAGGCTGTTTGTGGAATTTGAGTTGGGTGTTCTTGTTTTTATAATGAACAATTGGCTGCAGCTTCGTACCCCTAACCAAAATCCTTGAATAGCACTGGTCCATAGATTGCCAAACAGAAAGGACAATTTACAGGACAGTTTAATGTGAATGTACTGAAATAGGGGTTTAATAGTCCATTTGTGACCCACTTTCAAATGCCTTAAAGTTTAGGTTTCCTTTACATTTCATTGTTACTAAAATGGTTTCATAGTCTTTTCCAAGTTCAGCATGCTCAGTGGGAGGTTGCTCTCTGCAGTGTTGTGATTGGCACAATGTAGATCCAAATGTTTTTCTTGTTTACAGACGATTGGTCAGCATCTTGGAAACCCCAGTGCACTTAAAGTGGGTTATTTTAAGAGTAGAGGAACTGCGGTCTTTATGTTACTTTGTATAACTTTTCCAGAGTAAATATTTTAGCCTTTGGGACCCTATGCATTTTGCATGAACAAAATGAAGAAAACCAAACTATGTGAAAGTATACAGGGAAGTCTTATTTATTTACAGTCTCATGACATTGGCTTCTTTCTTCACTTAGTAAATTGTTAATAATTGACCAGTAGAGAACAATTTGACTGAATTTTAGCTTTAGTAAGTGAATGATGAAAATCCTATGAATTTTCTTGCTGGTTACATTGTTACATTCCTATATAAACAACCATGTATTTAACACTTTTGTTATCTTTTGAGGCTATAATGGCAACAAAATATAAAAAATTGTTTGTTATTAAGGGAAAGTATTTGGACGCAGTAGCTCACACAGTAGTAATATAGAAAGATAAGGATTGTGGCAAATAAGGTACACATATACAGATTTGTATAAGTACATTTAATTTTCAGCCTTGCACTTTTCTGTCACTAGATTTGAGTTCTGACAGCTTATTTTCCTTTTCCTCTTGCATACTTACCTTGACTGCAGGTTTGAGTTTCTTATGTGAAGTGTAAAACCTATTTGGGAGAGAGTGTCTTCATTAGCATGATGCTCACACTACCGGCTGTCAGCAGATTGCTTCTTTAATATTCAGAGTTATTTAGCGGTGCGATTCGACTGGATAAATTTAACCGCCAAAACCCCACGAGGGCCTTTGTACAGTGTGTCCTTGTGCCACTGACTTCTGCTCAGCTCTTCTCTGGTGAAAAAGTAAAAAGAAGGCACAAACTTTTCAGAGATTTCTATGATGGCGACTGCACTTGAACTGATTTTGTTGTGTTCAGTCATCTCGACATTTAGTCCTGTGAGGGAAGTGGGCTGTTTGATTTGATGAAACACTCAAAGATAAGTGCTTTGACAAGTGTCTCTGTCTAACTTTCAGATTATATCCACTCACGGAAGAGCAACAATCAGCAAAGGTAATTTATTTGCAACTTTTATGAAGTCACGTCAAGAAATAAAAATACACTTTTTTGTACACTATATTTTCTTTTACTTTTTTTATAAGTTGTAGTTTGAGTTACAGTCACCATAATACAAAGCCAACATTATAAAGATGTGTCAATTTAAGTTACAAGGTACAAGGTACACTATATAGGTGGAGGGTCTGTCACCTTCTTCTAAAATGTTCCACAGTATATTGCACCAGGCCATGTTGCAGGTCAGATCTATAGAGAGACAAGCCTGCCCACAGTGAAAAAATCTTTCTCAATATATTTTTGAGCATTAAAGCATCTGTAATTAAATATATGTAAGATAGATACTTTAATGCCATACAGTGGAATATTCCAGGCAAAGCCATAACATCTGGAGACGTGAATAATGTGACCCACCAGAAAAGTTACATACTGCACCAAATCCTAGAAGACCCATGACTATATATGGAAAAAATGTCTATTTTTAAACTCAATCTTGTCATAGGCAGTTGTGTTCTGACTCAGCCCTGACCCGAGTTTCTGGGATCATCTTTTTGACAGACACTACTGAGCTGAGAAATGCAGCTCTGTTGGACCACATGTCATATTTTAGACCAGGGACAATTGAACTTTATGTTGAAGAGAGGTGGCTGTGTTGTGTGAATAATTTAGAGACTGCATTCAGACTTCTCCCAATTAGCTGTCTGCTCTGACAGGAAACAGTGAGAATGTAGTGGAAAAGAGCTTTACTGTGGATTACACTTTTAATACTCCTCCAACACCAGCACCTTATTTAAACACAGCATCTTCAAAAAGAATAGTCAGGCTGCTATGAACCTGTTTGAAATGTTCCAGGGTTATCTTAAAATTGTTTCTTACACCATATATTATTGCACCCCATTCTCTTTGATATTGTTAAGCACAACTTTATAACAACCATTAGTCTTCCAGACCAGCCTTCAGGTTCATGCTGGTGCAGCTGTGAGTTTATAGAGACCAGGCACTTGTTCACAGAGGCACTGGTGGTAAAGGCCTAAATAATTGATCAGCTCTGTCATGCCTTTATTGGTTGTTTCAATCTTCACAGGAGATGCGGGAAAGACGGACGACATCAGTCTGACGCTGGTGGAAAGCTGCAGCCACGATCACGGTAAATAAACGTGTTTATTTCACATAAACACATTATTTGTCTGTCTCAAACAGCACTTTACAGTTTCCTCCTCTGTCCCTCAGATCTGCTGTCAGACACAAAGATGTACTGCCTTGTTCCAAACGACTCCTTTGCCTCACTGCAGCCCTCCACATCCCTGTGCCCCTCAGAAGTGTCCCGGGACCCCGCAGACCCCTGCTCCTCTGCTGCTTTCCACTTCAGCCTCTCTCACTCGTCCTGCGACACAGAGGCTCTTCACCTCTCACAAACTTTCAGGAAAGAGCTCCGATCTCGAGGTTTGCCTCGGACCTCCAGTTCAGCAGGCTCAGCTTTTCCTGACCCTTCTCTGCCAGACCTCAGTCTGTACCTGGCCCCGCGGAGGGGCCTGGACCCTGTGTGTGAGCTGGAGGCTGCACGGCCGCACAGGACTGGTCTGTGTGACACAGACAGACTGTACCAGCAGGAGCCCGCTGTGGCCTCCACGTCAGGACTAGACTGTTACAGGCACAAAGAGCCCCGCAGAGTGGCCCGCTCGGCCTCCCGAGAGGCTGGCGAGGGTAGCTCGGGGTTGTATCAGGGTGATATAGGGGGCAAACATTTGAGTGGAGGGAAGTCCCATCGAGGAGAGCGCAGCGCGGACAGTCTGAGGAGCCTGAGCACTCGGAGCAGCGGCTCCACCGAGAGTTACTGCAGTGGCACAGATAGAGACACCAACAGCACCGTCAGCAGCTTCCACTCAGAGCAGACCAGCTCCACTCACGTGGAGAGCCTGCTCTCTCTGTCTGGGGATGAACGCGTGCGGGACAGAGCCGACGCCTCTGTCCCAGGAGGAAGGACTTCTAGTCTGGGTAATATTAGCTCACGAGGCCTCAGCAGAGAGGCCAATAAAAACCCACACGCTAATGAGCTACCAGAGGCCCAGGAGCGCGCTGACTCTATCCCATCTCAGGACGAGCCTGGGGTCAGGACCAGTGCGGACGGCTCCACTGCTGGGGCTGAACAGGAACACAGTAAAGACAAAACTCAACCAAAGTCAAGCAATGTTCAAAGGACTTCCTCTCTGTCTGCGGGTCGGAGTGGGCGCAGACGGACAGGTAAAAAGAGGGCGAGCAGTTTTGATGCTAGCCGCCACAGAGACTACATGTCGATGCGGGGCGTAGTCAAACCCTGCAGTGCTGTGTTCACTGGAGCTGGAGAGGAGGACTCCAGTGACCACAGCGAACTGAGCTGTGCCTCCAGTCGGCGCTCACACCATCTGAGCACAGACAGCTCCTCCAGCAACACGTCCCACTCCTGCCACTCCCCCGAGGGGCGCTATCGAGCCCTCAAAGCCAAGCACAGCGCAGCGCGGGGCCCATCCAAAGGGAAGGCAGCTGCAGGATCAGAGGTGAGTGCAAAGAGGCGCACCTCACGGCGCACCCTCAGCACGGGCAGTGCCAAAACTCATGCCCGAGTGCTGAGTTTGGACAGTGGGACAGCCGCCTGCCTTAATGACCCTACACGCCTGGCTCCAGCTGGGCCCCGCCCCCTCACCACCTCAAAGTCTGACCTGGAAGCCAAAGAAGGAGAGGTACTGGATGCGGCCTCTCTATTGGGACGCGCCTCTCAGCTGGAGTCTGTGACGCGCTCTAGGAACAGCCTGCCAAACCAGAGCCTTGCGGAGCCCCAGGACGCTGCAAGTGCTTCTCTGAGAGGTACGTGCCACACACTGTCCTACACCAATGGCCTCTGTTGCTCTGTTGTGATGTTGTTCAGGAGATGCACAGCAGTCACATTAGTGGTTATAATATGCTTAACAGTTTACATGTTTTCTTAGTGAGCATGACAGATTGGATTGTGGTTTAGCTGGTGGCTGCTGTATTTGGGGTAACCATGGTGTAACTATGGAGCGTTACCATGGAGTGACAGGCCTGACCCAGTGTGCTGCGTGTGTGACTGTTACCATCATGGACACTGTGTGCTTTGTGCTGAGGTTAGACAAACAGCTGCTCTCTTATTAGAGCTGTAGTGCATCCATAGCACACATTCTTGAAGTCTATAGCCAGGATTTCCTCTGGATTCATATTGACCTACTTATTTGTGCCTGGTAATACCTGTGCATGATGGTACTCACCTAATACTACATGTTGGCTTTTTAATAAATCAGAAATATTTGGTTTGGAATATGCACTTTGAATTGTGTATTGTACCGATTTTAAATGTTTTTTTGAATCTTGGTTCTTTGTAAAGCAATGAGTAAGGTGAAACGATTTCATGTGGAGATTATTTACAGAATTCAGAGAAAATTTTTCTTTTTTAATAACCTAGTATTTCACCATTTTTGGTCCTAAAATTTAATTTCTGAACTTGGCGTACTTTGTTTTGTTTCTTTTAAGTAATTTTTTTTTTCATTTTTTTTTTTTCTGGTAGCTTGTATGTGTTCCTGTCTAACTAGCGGCTAATATTGCTGACAAATAACCACAAAGGACATTAACTCATGGGCTGCTTGGTGAAAGCAATAAACCTATAACCCAAGGATATTTTATATAATTAGAAATGCCATAATAATTAGATTTATTTGGAGCATCATATCTCATGTTATTTGGAAACCTGATTTGAATATTATGATAACAGCAGCTAGACATCCATAATATATGTTTGAAGTTTTATTTATGAAAAATAATTGTATCTGCAAAGTGAAGATGAACTTTCTTCAGATTATTACTAATCCAGGACTAATTTCAGCAAGTATTGTATTTTGCAAAGATGATATGAATGGCAATTGTGTGCAAATGTTAAATCAGGTTTGTCATCTTAAAGGTTCACTGTGTAACATTTCTGGTGGAGGGTACGCGAACTGCTTGTTTCCATGGAGATGTCTTAGCTTTCTTTAGATTTTCTACCACTTTGCATTAAATGTATACATTTCCAAGGAAGTGAGGCCAGGCCAAGTTACAGGTCAGATCTGTGGAGACTGAGCTGACAAGGAAAACACATGCTTTTATGGCATTTTTAAGCAATAAAAATACTTGTAATTTACTAAATGTAATATAGATACGTTTTATGGCATAGCAGTAACATCTCTATGGAGACATTCAGTTGGTGGATCCTCTACCTGAAAAGATGCATGGTGTTCCTTTAAATGCTTTCTTTTAAATCTTGGTAAAACTATACAGAAAATTTGAACATACCTTCTTCTGACATATACATAGTATGAGCCACTGAAAGACGCTTGTAGTTACACACTGACTTTGTTCGTGTGTCTGTCACTGCACCAGCCCAGGGCAGCGAGGAGACAGTGGTATTTCGTCGTGAGCGTAGCACGTTTCGTCGGCAGGCTGTCCGAAGGCGTCACAATGCAGGCAGTAACCCCACGCCCCCCTCGTCTCTGATTGGATCCCCTCTCAGGTAAACCCTGCATGGAGCCTGGGATGCCTGGTGTGAGCATGCTGCCAGATGGACAACTACCACCTTTATTTTCTTTTAAACTTTATCTTTATCCCTTCCATCGCTGTGGTCCGGTTTGAGACTTTGCTCATGCATACTGGGGCTTTGTGGAGCTTATTCTGCTCTCTGGACAGATCTTATTTCCTCCATTTTTTTCAATATTCATTCTTTTTTCATCTTCATCTTAAGACTTTCTTTTTAACAGTGGTTGACTAATTTTGTGGCCTTCTCTTGCATGGTTTGCTGATTATCATAACAGACATGTTATTTTTTTAGTAAAATTTGCACCAAATATGTAAAAGAAATGTTGATTCCAGATTGTCCTTCTCGTTTTAGCAGCACAATATGAACCTGTTTTCCACAAGCAAAAAGACAAACATTTCTAAATCTGAATATGGTCCAGCATCAATGTTAACTAGAGTCCAAATACAAGAATTCTAATGGCACTCCCCTCTCTGTAAAATACATAAAGTTTCAAAGTTTAAATTACTAAACCTACACTGCACCCTCTGAGGTCTGATGATCGTCTCTGGCCAAGACTCACTGAAGTTTCTGATCAAGGTCTTAACCAACAAATTCTAAGCCCAAGAAAAACAAACGAGCGGCCAGCCAGCGCTCAATATTCCCCAAAATACAACATGGCTCCTTGATCCCTCATCATTCTCCCTTCTTTCACTGCCTCATTTCAGATAGTGTTGGACTTTATCTGAATCAGTGATATCCATATACACTATACATACATGTAATGTGTTTATTATGAATTAATGCTTTTGTTAATATTCTCAATTCTTTAAATGCTTTTAACAAGACCCCCCTCCCCAAAGCATGTAAAACAAATATATATGTATATGTGTCTCTTTGAATAATTCCCTACTATTTTCTTTGTAGATGAAAGTAACAAAATGCATACATTTGCATTGTTATCAGTATCAGAACATACACAGATTTATTTATGCCTGACAGTGAAATTAATTGGCACTTGGCAGTGACATGAAACCAAGCTGCTCTATTAGATGTAAAAACCCCTGTAAAATCATGGATGACTCATTGGACAAATTCATATTCTTTACCTGCAGCAATCACTAAACCTAAACAAACGAAGTGTGAAAATGCATAAATTAGACGGTGTTAAAAGGACTGTCAAATATAAACACACTTTACATTTGAACAATTACATGTCTCTAGTCTTACGCCATTATCTCATATCATCACACTATCTTTCCCATGAGCCTTTTCACATGTACCCCCTGCATACCCCCTCTCCCCTTATGGCCCCTGATGGGTCCACTTTCCTCTCACCTCCTTGCTCTCCCTCTCTCAGTCTCCAGGAGGCTCTGAGCCTTCAAGCCCAGCCCCTCTGCTCCTCCCAGGCCAAAAGCCAGCCCTCCAGGACCTCCTCCCAGGTGACTGTGCTGAGCGCAAGCACCTCCCTGCTGGCCAGGAATGGGAGCACCCAACTGGAGGGGTCCCAGGACAAGGCCTCCACCGTGGGTGCCACCAGCCTGCAGGATGACTTTGGTACTTTGGACTTCCATATTCCCATTGATTTAAGCTTATTTGCCTGTACTCCGATTCTGCTTGTATCTCTGACTGGGCACTGGGCAGCTATATCTATTTTGTTTGGCTACAATTTATGATGCTGCCTTAGTAGGGCTGCACATATTTAGAGAGAAATCGTATTGGATTTTTCTTAAGTGTTTCTTTAGTGATTATATTTGCTATCAAAAGTAGAAAGGAGTGCACATAGTACACAACTTCAGAGTTGTATGAGCTGAGTATGAGCTGGCCTAAACTACAGATACAGCAAGATGTTTTCGATTAAAAGCAGGATGCTTTGTTCTTAGCAGTTTATAATTATTTGCAGCCTTTGCCCTCTAGCAACTGAAATTGTGATTTTGATTCAGTTGTGATATACTGTGAAACCCTAAGCCAGCAATTCCTTTATAATATAGATTTATATATATATATTTGTATATGTGTTGATTTTTATGTATTTATGTTTGTTGATTTAGCTCACATCTCATGTAGAGGTATTGTGTTATGTCACTGGTTGTATGGTTCAGTTTTATGCTTTCTGTTACACTTTTATACAATCTTTTGCAGTTCTCTGCCAAGTAATGAGCACACATTTAATCAGTGTATTTTAGGTTGCTACATTATCGTCCTCGTCCCAGTACAGAGTTAGATGGAGATGGTGGCTTGAGTATTGCGCAGTGCTGTGGTATTATTCATGGTTGGTGATTTCTGTTCGGTCACTCTTTCATGCTCCACTTCTCTCTGTGTCTGTGATATTGTGTCTGTAGCCAATACTTGTCCTGACTGACAGGGCCAGAGCCTCAGCTGCTGGGACTTTCTCTTACAACATTATGTACAAGAGATTATCAATGATTGCCTTGCTGGTTTTTCCTCGTCTCTTGTGAAAATCTGTGTAAATGAATTAGTGTTTTGGAGAAGGCATAAATCTTACTGAGACTCCGCTGAGTGCCTCTGTAGTTTTCTGTCATATGATGGATTGTGATGCTCCAAATTCTGGGAAGATTTTGCTTTCCTTCAAACTAGAAGAATGGCCCACTGTAAGATCTGCCGATTTTGCTTCCATGTTTTCTTTTTGACCTTTTTGAAAACTTAAAGTATTATAACAAAGCATCTGGTGACTGTGTTATACATTACACGAAGAAAATACTCTTTTCTTTGTAATAATATTTATCAACAAAGTCTCTAAATTAAACTGTATTAGGGTTAAGCAAGTTATCTAATTTAGTAGTAATTGAATAATTGCTGAACTATACTGACTCCAAAACATTCACTTTTTATAATTTAAGAATATCTTGATTTATTCGGAAAAATAATCATCAGTTACCCAACAACTTTGGTAATGGTTTCTAGTTTTTAATCTAGTTTTAGGTCCTATATTACACAAATGGACTCTTGTGAGGTTTAAGTCATGTTAGAATGCTGTTACCTCCTCAAAAACATACCTGGAGTTGGATTTTGTTTCATTCACACGTTTGAATAATCCTGTCTGTCTACTTCTACAAAGCTCAAAATTATATGTTCCACCTTGTGATGTCGTGTAGTGGTAGTTTTTAAATTAATAGCTAACTTTTACCTTAAGTACAGCTTGGATTCCAAGTCTGAAATTATCCAAATGATTCTAGTGTAGGTGTATGGAGTTTAAAAACACCATGGAGCAATTCCTGTATTAGCACATGACATCACAAGGTGGAAAGAGTGTTTTAAGTTTGATAGAAGAATACAGCCTAAATATGCAGGGTTTTTGTGTTAATGAAAACACAACACCAGATATGTTTGTGATGAGGAAACAACATTGTTACATAGATCAGAAAATAGCTTAATATGGGCCCTAAGAAGTGATACTAGTAGATTTTTGTGGTAGTACTACTAGTACTTGTACTAGTATTGTATTGTTTTGTATTTGAAGAAGTAGAAGTAGTATTTCTTGCAGGATTCATAACATTTTAAACTACTCAAACTGCTTCCATATGCCTTTAACACCATCAAATCCTTTCTTTCTCTTAATACAATATTGAATGAAGAATGTTCCCATTGGCTTTTGGTTTGCCTTGTTGTTTTGTTTGCTCTTGCTTCTTTATCTAGTGCCAGCAACCCAGTTCTGCACAACTTTCCTGTCATTTTTCCCAACACACGTAATGGCCTTTCAGTATTAAAAACAAGAAGCCCTAAACGTCTAGAGCAATCAGGACTTCATTAGTTTTAAATGGGAATGGTGTTGCCATGGATACCTTTATTACTTTTCCTGTTTCTCTCATCAGTCGTTGTGATCCAGGTGCTAGGCGAATGACATTTTCAGCCACAAGAGGAAACACTGGGCAGTTTTATTTGAAAGCCACAGTCTGTCGAGTTAAGACAAATTTAGCTCTTGAAGTTTTTGGAGCTTGTTTTTTCTGTCTAGTCTTATTGACCGCTCTGCACTCAAAACAAGATCTGCCTGCAGTTTGAATGTGTTTTATGGAGCCAGTGATGTTACACTGAATGTTTATTTTTGATAATTTGGATAATAAAGTTAATCCATATCATAAAAGGCAACCCTACGTGACCTTGCAGATTCATCTCTATCAGTTGTTAAGTTGCTGAAATGTATTTATTTTATTGTAAGTTAAGGAAGGAATGGCTTTGAGATTTACCATATACTTGAATATTTACCAAATGTGATAAAATTATTAAAGGTGTGCTGTGCAACTTTTCTCGTGGAGGGTCCGGTACCTGCTTGTCTCCATGGACATGCTGTTGGTTTTCCTGCAATGTTCCATAGTATGACACTAAACATATCCATCTATCCATCTATTGATAAATTACAAATGTTTCTATTGTTAAAAAATACAAAAATACTTCTGTATATAGGGGTGACATCTGAATTGTAATATGGCACGGTGCTGTGAGCTGCTTGTCTTCCTCGTGATAGATAGGTTTAATCTACACTGTGGAACATTCTAAACAAAGCAAAAACATTTCCATGGAGACGAGCAAGTGGCAGACCTTACACTAAAAATGTGCACAGTACACCTTTAAATGCTTCGCATGGTTGAAAATGTTTATGTGTTAGTAGTTTTCAATTAATGACAGAGCTGTAAAAGGAACAATGGTCACTGTCAAAATAAGCTAAAGTTGTTTTCTTTGGTATGTTTTATTTACTTTTGCGTGCTTTCATTTTATAGGAAAGATCACTCCATCTTTGTATGAAGCTGGTGGCTGTGACATGTCTTTGGTCAACTTTGAACCTGCAACTAGAAGAGCATCAAATAATGTATGGTAAGTAAACCTCTTAATGTATATGGCTTTGAAAGTAATTTTGAGTAATGATTTTTATTTAATGAGTTACCAAGATTGAAAGATGATTTAATGGATTTAATGGATTTCCTAGTATTGATAAGAGAACAAATACTTACAATTGAGTACAAGAAGACAGACCATGTTTTTATAGCGTACAAGACAGGCTAATTTAACTGCTGTAATATAATAAGTAATAAGTAGTAAGTTGTAGTAGTAGTAGTAGTAGTAGCATCCAGATAAAAGTTCTTATACCATCACATAAGAAACATATATTCACACCAACACTATAAAGACATTTAGGAACTAGATTTTGCCTGTTTATTTTTCTGTTAGTGGAAATTAATCATATGATTCAATAATTTCAAATAAAAAGAAATTACTGTTCTGTTTTATGTCTTGCAGGGACACAGACTCCCACCTCTCCAGTTCTACCTCAGTTCGCTTTTATCCTCATGACCTGGTGAGTACCAAAATACACACATACTTATTTGCTTTAACTGGGATCTGTGCTATTGTGCATTTAGATTCACAGTTTTGATAGTAGATAGTGAATAAGTAGTTATATAATAATATGCAATTAGTTTGAGAAGAATTTATTTTTGCTACATTGTCTGTTTTGCCACTTTACTTCCTGCCCTTTGAATTCTTCTAATGTTTGCAATCTGGAGTCTAGAAAATCTCAAATGTGTGATTTTATTATTTGCTTCAACCTTGATAACGGTTTTGCACTGAGCCTCCAGATGGTAAAGAGTGGGAGGAGCGGGCCTTATCCGGTTAAAATGCTGGTATTAGATTCTTACACATTTTTACATTTAACTCTTCTTTACTGTCTTGTGTCAAATCAAACCTTAGGCAATTATTTACAGTTCTTAAAACACATTTCATCATAAAACAATCCAAAAAATACATTTTAAAATGAGAAATTCAGTATTGCCATTTGTTACTCATTGAAATGGCCCTTTTCTCTTGTCAATTTTCTGCTGTCTCATCACATTATGTATTATCAAAATATTTAATTGTGTTTTATTTTTAGACATCTTAATTTAGCAGGACAGTGTATTAGGAAAAGGGAGGAAGGGAAGGCGGACACAGTGTGTACAAACTGATATGTTGCAGTCACTCTGGGGGTGTTATATATGTATCTCTAATGGTGGAATGTTTAGGAGTTACCATGGGGATACAATGCATGGATTAGCAAACACAGGGAAAAAGTCTTAATATAGTCTGAACGCTAAAGAAAACATGCAAAATGAATTTAAACAGCACATTTTGATGAGCCTGTGATCAATACTACTGTTCATGGTGTGCAATCTCGCATTGGTGCACAAATCAGGTCACCTGTTGTAGTTCCGGCTAAGTCAGTTCTTTATAGTGAGATTATGCTAAAATAAAGCACAGATCAAAGTCTAATAAAGCCTCAGACAGAGAAGACCATACAGTTAGGATCACACCCCCAGGTAATTTTGATGATATCCAAATATAATTCATAGCATACTGTACATTCCACCAATCATTCACATCTATCCCACAGTACATTTTTTACCACATGTCTCCCTTTGACCCTCCCTGTGACAGATCCGTCTGAACCGCCTGTTGACCATGGACCCGGAGCTGTTGGAGCAGCAGGATGGAGACTTGAGCCCGGAGCTAAAGGACGCTCCTCTGGGACAGGGCGACGCCTCCTCCTCTGCGGCAGCGAAGGCCAGACAGTACTACAGACTGTGGCTGCTGCCGTACCTGTGGGTCGGCCTCCACTTCGATCGCCTCACTCTGCTCGCTCTGTTTGATAGGTACTGCATTCTATTGTTTAGATGGATGGATAGATGGCTAGATAAATACTTGTATGGAAATTCAGTTCAATTTTTAAAAATAATTTACTGCTCTAAAATGTATGATATTTAATAAAAAAAAATTTATATATACCAAACACAAAACTTGTTTGATGCTGCCATTTCCTTTTGGTCTTCCCTGGCTGTCAACCTTCAGTATATAGTAGCTAAAAATAACACTGTAAGGATTATCTCTGCATCTATTCATATAAAAGCTTTAATTTGGTATCATATTTTCAATGCCCTTACCAAGTTTGCCTGTTTATCTTTGCGAGAATTAAAACTTAAATTGCATATGCGACTAATTGAATGTTGATAATTGACAATGGTGAATCTCTTGTGTCTTATGTCACTACTATATCACTATACACTGTAGGATTTTTACCTGATGTGTTTATCGTCTTAAAAAAAAGTAAAAAAAAAAAATGTTAAAAAATAGTGGCTTAAATTCTAGAGAAAACTAAAATACAAAAACTAAATTACTTAACTAAACATACTACATCCCCTTCTTTGTATTGGACTCTGTTATCATTGGCTCTGTGTTGTGTTACAGGAATAGGGAGGTGTTAGAAAACATTTTGGCTGTGGTTCTGGCCGTCCTCGTGGCCTTTCTGGGCTCAGTGCTGCTCGTCAATGGCTTCTTCACCGACATCTGGGTCTTTCAGTTCTGCCTTGTCATCGCAAGCTGCCAATACTCACTGTTGAAGGTAAAATGAATAATGTATAGGGATGGGGAACGAAAAATCCTGATTTATCCTGCTTAAAACTGTGTCTGCACCTCAAAATGGCATAGAAATACTGCAAGGATTCATTCTTTAACCCATTTGAACCAGCATATTTGAATCACATAAAATTAATTGCGTTGCAAATTAAAGATACATTGCGTAACATTTTAATGGGAGCAATAACGAGAGACAAGCGGGTGGCAGACCTTCCAGCAGAAAAGTTGTGCAATGCACCATTAACTGAGCTTTGTAGATTTTTTTCTGTTTATTTAATTATTAGTTTATTTATTTATTTTATTTTATTTATTAATTAATTTATTCTTTTTATTTAGATAAGGGTTTAAATCAGGGTCCTCCAATAATTTTAAAACCAGCAATCTAAAATATGTTTCTACAAATAATAACTGCTGGTCATTTTGAGATTGCACTGGATCCAATTTATGTATTTTTTCCCTAGAGTGTTCAACCAGACTCCTCTTCACCTCGTCATGTAAGTAGTATTATCTTTTGCTTTATAGCTGTATTTATATTCACTAAACATGTTATTCACAGAGCTAGACAAAACCTCCACTTACTTCTCTTTTTATCCAGTCTTTTGGCCCTTTCAGACTATAAATGTTTCCTCTTCTCATCTTTGCTGTGTTGTGTTGTCCTGCCTCCCTTGCGTCAGTGGCCTCCTCTGAAACTGCGTCTTTTATTAATGCTGTTCCGCTCTGCTGCAGGCACAAGCTTTAAATAACCCGGGCCAGAGTCAAGACCACAGCTTTGCTCTTTGTCACTGTATCCTCATCTCTCTCTCTCTCTTCTTATCTTTTTCTGTATTTGTGTTCTTCACCTCATTTTACCTCCAAGAAAACACCATCTTTGTCTTGACATCAGTGACACCAACAGTAAATCGTGCCTGTTTAGTTTAATAGTGTGTGAACTCCCTATGGGGCGATAGCAACACAAAGACCTTTTCTCTGCAGGCGAGCTGTATATATCTTTTTTACATTAAGCACTGTATTTAATTACAGTGTATATAAAGAAAAACTAATAATTATGAATCACTTTTTTATACATAAATAATATTGTATTTTGGTCAGTACATCTTGCCGACTTTATTTGTAGCTGACGAATCAAACATAACCTTTTAAAGAATTTGAGTCGTTAAAAAGTAAAGTATATTAAAAAAAAGAATGAAACTGTTATATATTATAGGAGCCCAAATGTTTCTCCTCTCTCTGTTCATTGGACTTCATGTGTGGGGCTATATAGCTATAGAGCATACCTGATCTTGAATACCTTGTATACCTTGAAAGATATTCTTAAAGTTCCTATATTACGCAAAATTGTCTCTTGTGAGCTTTAAGCCATGTTAGAATGCAATTTCCTTATCCAAAACATAATTTAGTTGTGCTTTGTTTCATTCACACAAACTCAAAATACCTTTAGTTCAGTAGAGATTGGTAATTCCAGGGATGAAATCATCCAAATGATTCTAGTGAAGGTGTATGGAGTTTAAAAACACAGGACATCGGAAGGTGGTTTTCGTTTGAATTACGCAGCCTAAATATGCAGGGTTGGTGTATTGAACATATGTGGATAAAACAAAACACAACTCCACGTAGGTTTTAGATGAGGAATTTTATAACATAAATACAAAAAACTAGTAATATAATCCCTTTAAAGTTGCTCAATTAACTCACAACTTTTCATTTATATACTAGTAAAAATCTAATATAAAAATCTAATATATGCTATGTGCTATATATGCTCTAACCAGTCGTCCTCTCCCCTCAGGGCCATAACCGTATCATTGCGTACAGTCGGCCGGTCTACTTCTGCCTGTGCTGTGGCCTCATTTGGCTGCTGGATTATGGCAGCACCAGAACCACCTCCTCGCGCTTCACTCTGTATGGTGTGGCCCTCACCAGCTCCCTCATCCTGGGATCGGCCCGGGACCTTGTCATTGGTGCGTACATCTACCCCCCAAGGCCTGTAAGCTTAGTCTGAGATGTCTGCATTGGGACTAGCTGGCAGTTACTGGGTCAGAGCAAAAACAATGATAATTTATTCCAATATAAATTATTTGAATTAGCATTATACATTTGGCACAAGTAAAAAGCATGACTACTACTTCTATTAATAATGCCTCTGCTTCTGCTGCAACTACTGCTACTACTGCTATTACTACTGCTATTACTACTGCTATTACTGCTATTATTACTACTACTGCAACTAGTATTACTACTGCTAGTACTACTACTACCACTACTACCTAACACTACCGCTGCTATTACTGCTGCTGCTGCTTCTACTACTACTAATGCTACTACTTGTACTGTTACTACTTTTACTACTACTGCTACCGCTACTATTACTACTACCACTACTACTGCCACTACCACAACTTTATGGGAAACAGCCAACTGGGCATATTCCTATAAAAACTTGTGTCCTAGAATTCCAAACTTAACCCTGTTCCAGAAATAAACTGCAGCAGTATCACCTAAAGTCAATGAGAGGACAGCGTGTTTCTCACTGGTCCTGAGAATCACCTACAAATTTAATATTTGTAGGTGAATTATTACTTTCTTCCCTTCAGACCGGAAAACTTGGATTGAGCTGTCTGGCTGGGGACTTTTCACACATTTACTGAGCCAAAATGCATCACTATTTAATACCGTCATTTTTGGCATATGAAGCCATGGAACAAATAAAATGGTGCAGCTGTTATTTTAAGTCAACCATTGCTCTTCATGTTGGACTTCTTATAATTTGTTACCTTGTAATATATGCTAGTAAAATAGTTACATGACAAGTACATAAATATGATTAATTATGTAAAAGTCTAAATCTAGATGGTAGTAAATCTTTCTGTCTTCATGGAGACCAGACCAGACCATGTTTCTGGTCAAATCATCAATACTTCTACTATAACAACTACTACTACTGCTACTGCTACTACTAGTATGTATAAATTGATTGATGATTAATTATGTAAAAATGTAGATGTCTAAAACTGTGACCAACAAAATAAAGACCCTGAGTATAAGTTTCCTCATTGATGTCATGATGAAATGAAAAAATAAGTGTGTATAAATAAAGCTTTTGGCTCTAAAATCCCTCCCTTTTTGTGTCCACAGTTTTCACTTTGTGTTTTCCCATCATCTTCTTTGTCGGGCTGCTGCCACAGGTCAACACATTCGTCATGTATTTGTTTGAGCAGCTGGACATCCATGTGTTCGGGGGCAACGGTGAGTCACGCAACACTGAACTGCACAGTGGCATGGGCAGGACTGAACCAAGGACTTAACTGGAACTGAACTAAGTCTAAATTAATGTCTAGATCAGATCTGGATAAGGAATAAATTAGAACTTAACTAGGACCACACCAGAACTAGACCAAGGCTAAACTAAAGATTTAACCGGGACCAGAGTTAAACCTGGACTAAACCAGGACAAAACTAATTACTATATCAGGACTTAAATGGAGCCAAACAAGAACCAATCCAGGACTAAACCAGGACTAGACCAACCCTAACCCCATTAACCACTCTGATGTGGATTAACTTTGCTTAATCAGGACTAACAGGACTAAGATTTAAAAACAACTTGGACTAAACCAGAACCAGTCCAGGACTACTGAACTAAACCAGCCTTAAACTTGGACAAAACCTACAATAAACCACACTGGCTTGGACATAGTTGCTAAACCAAAACTGAAGAAGGACTTATCCATGACTTAAAGCACCTATATTACACGTTTTCTGAACTGTTGATGTGTGTGATGTTTTTTCCTCATCACAAACATATTTGAGTTTATATTTTCTTTCATTCAACACACACGTTTAACACACAAATACTGCATATTTAGTCTGAGGTCTTCTCCAAAACAGAAAATACTAACTCATTGCAAAATGTTCTGTTCCACCTTGTGATGTCATGTGGCAATACGGGAAGCCCTCCACTATGTTTTTAAACTCCATACACCTTCACTAGAATCATTTTGATAATTTCTGCCGTGGAATTTCTCATCTCTAAAGAACAAAAGGTAAACAATAACTACTACTTCACAAGGTGGAACGGAACATTTTGAGATGTAGCCAGACCAATAATAAAAGGTTACTCAAACATGTGTGAATGAAACAAAACACAATTCCAGGCATGTTTTTGATGAGGTAACAACATTATAACATGGCTTGAAGCTCACAAGAGTCAATTTGGTGTAATATAGGACCTTTAAAAAAAAGAATAATTCAGGACTAAACCACATGAACAGCATTGATCAGGCTGCATACATATTTATGTACTGTCCCCACTCAGCATACATAGTCCGCATACACACCCCATAGTGCTGATTAGCATTCTGATAGCTCATAGCGTGTCCAGTGTCTGAGTGCTGACTTTCTGTTTGTGTCTCTGCAGCCTCCACCAGCCTCCTGTCTGCTCTCTACAGCATCCTGCGCAGCGTCGTCACTGTGGCTCTGCTTTACGGCTTCTGCTATGGAGCGCTCAAGGTGAGAGCAAGGAGAGACCAGGATACTTATGGAAAGCTGTGCCAGAAAGTAGACAGATCCAAGTTTAGTCATGCCATGGAAAACTAATGTATGAGATGAGTTTAGGTGCAGCATACCAAATACTGCTTGGAGACATATATGACTAACACTGCACCAAAAATGTTCCATAGTACGCCTTTAAATGATTTCTAGTAAATTGATCTAAAACAGTTCATTCTGTGTATGTATGTAGGCATCTTCTTGTGTACAGTAATATAGACAACAGCATAGTCCAATGTGTTATCGATGCCAAAACTGTCATATTTATTTTAATGAGGTGACAACAGTTCAGTTGGTAGAGCGTTTGCCCACTGATCTGAAGTATGGCAGCTCGAATCCCGCTCTCGACCTAAACATAATTGGTAGAGCAGTCAGATCCCATGCAGACCCACAGGTTGGCCACAGTGTTACTCCAGCTCCCACAAATGAATGCTGTCATTTTGTCTTTGGGCAAGACACTTAACCTACCTTGCCCCCTGTGTCTGTGTACACTGTTTTATGAATATGTGTGTGAATGACTGAATGGTTCCTTGATGTAAAGCACTTCAAGTGCCTTGAAAGTGGAAAGGTTCTATATAAAATGTGATAAAATGTGATCATTGATGCTTGTATATTTTATATAACTTCATCCCATTTCATTTTAAAAGAACTAATTGTTTCTAATACACACACCTGTCTAAAATCCTACTTAATATTAACTTTCTTTTACATGCTATCATATTTTCTTATTGAATGCATAGGAGACATGGGAGCCTCACCACATCCCTGTGTTGTTCTCCGTTTTCTGTGGCCTCTTGGTGGCAGTGTCGTACCATTTGAGTCGACAGAGCAGTGACCCTTCTGTCCTCATGTGAGTCCACAATAATTAATATGTGTCCTCTGTCAGGTCTGACCTTTGAGGTTATTATTAGCTCCTTGCATTTACCTTTGCACTTGAGTTTGAATACTGAACTACATCATGCAGGACGCTCAAAGTCATTTCAGATTGCTGCTTTTTTTTTTATCCTAAGTCTATTTAAAGTTTTATGTTCTCCTTTGATTTGCAGATCTTTGATACAGTCCAAAATTTTACCCAGTTTAAAAGACAAGAATCCAGAAGACCCTCTGTCAGAAGTACATGACCCTTTACCGGACAAACTCAGGGCATCAGTGGTGAGTTAATATGTTCAGACCTTTTTCCAACACTTCTACATTAGAAATACTAGTCCTTTTACTCCTTTTCATTCCTTTACGTACAGGATTACAGTAGATTTTTAACTGGAAAATACAATTGCATCAATAAGCCTATTTGTTTGCATTTATCTAAAGTTCTAAAGTTCTGTAAATGCATTATGTAGCCTCTCCATTATTTTTAGTCATAATATTCTTGTATATAATAAATAATAATTTCATTTTTTTATAGTTAATCTTTTTCTCTGTTACAGAATGAGCGTCTCCAGTCAGACCTGATTGTGTGTGTGGTTATTGCTGTTCTTTACTTCGCCATTCATGTTAGCACTGTCTTCATTGCACTACAGGTACATAACTGTATTTTGTAATTGCGTTAGGGAAATAATAACTTGAATACATAACTCAGAAACTCTATACCTACAGAAATATTAACATTATTTTCCTGTCTCTCACTTTAGCCGTTCCTGAGTTATGTCTTGTACGGCCTGTTGGGGGCAGTAGGGCTCCTTACTCATTATCTTCTGCCTCAAGTCCGTAAGCAGCTGCCCTGGTACTGCTTCTCTCACCCTTTACTCAAGACCAAGGAGTATTACCAGTTTGAAGTCAGGGGTGAGTGCTGTACATCACTGTTTAAGCACTTTAATCAATTAAAAAAATTCCATATGCTACTACAACCAACATTTTCTCAAACTTTAAAGAACTTTCAAATTTCTGACAGGCAATAAAGGTTTTGATTATGAAGATACCTATAATTGAATATGCAATTTCTTAATAGTGTGCTAATTCATTTGTATATTGTTTTCTTCAACAAAAATGTTACACAAACATATTACACATTTTGAAGATATTCTACTTGAACTTGACTTGAACTGTGTAAAACTAACCCATATACATGCATGTTATCCATGTTATCCATGCCACAATTTTAGAATCACACTTCATATAATTCTCAGTCATACAGAAACATAGATAAGTTCAATTTATGCAAAGTTTATATGTAAGTTAAGTTTATACAATTTTACTCAAAATTGGGACGGATTTTGTATTTGTCAATCAGGTGAAAGCTTATTTTGCTACTCCTATATTAAAGCTGACAGTGCACTGACAGTTTTCTGCTGCAGGCACTAGACTATTCATAGTTACCACTGAACACTATTAAATATTAACACCTGGGTATTTTTCCTGTGCTCAGATGCGGCCCATGTCATGTGGTTTGAGAAACTTCACGTGTGGCTGCTGTTTGTGGAGAAGAATGTACTTTATCCTCTTGTCATTCTGAACGAGCTGAGCGGCAGCGCCAGGGAGCTCGCCAGCCCAAAGAGACTGGACACCGAGTAAGATCTGCATTCAGTTATAGTGGTTTAGACCTGGTTATAAACTTTTAAGGTTTTAAGTGAGAAGTAACATAAAGAATAACCCCAAAATACATTATAATGGATTAAGGACTGAAAAAGGACCATGCCAAGCCAAACTATGTAACAAGATGGAGTTTCACCCCTATAAATGCATGCTTTAGTCCTGCTTTTATAATTTAAACTGATAGCAACATTTGTGTAATATAGATGTACCCGATATTCCTCTTATTAGAGCTGCACATGTATAATCGCTAACAGATGTATTATACTGCTGCTGTACTTTCTGTTGCAGCACAAAAATTTCCCTATAGCAGAAGATATAATGATTATCTTAGGAAATTGCAAAGGCTGCAAGGTCTGTTTTGTACTCAGTTGTTGATGGCACTGGTCATGTCTCAAAATGTGAGAAACGTAATAATAGAAAAAATATATAAGCTCACATTGCCACACTATTGCCATTGGATATTTCTCCTACGTTGTTCAGCAATGCCTCTAAAAATCCCTTCAGTACTATAGTTCAAGACCTAAATAGACCTCCACAGTCATAGTAATCCACAGTCTATTGCCAAACATTGTTGTTTTGCAGGGTGGGTGCTCTGATGATCACTGTGGCAGGTCTGAAGTTGCTGCGTTCATGTTACAGCAGCCCCACGTATCAGTACATCACGATCCTATTTACCGTCCTCTTCTTCACCTTCGACTACAAACACCTGTCTGAAACTCTGCTGCTCGACCTCTTCCTCATGTCCATTGTTTTCAGTAAGGTAAGAACTCTGAGTATCACTACTTAGAGTTGACTTCTTAGTTTTGGGAATACTTAATACAGTCTTAAGTCTTTTAGTTTTACTTTGTTTTGCAGTAGTTTGCAATAGTTCTCTGCCAACTCCCTAATACAATATGACATGGACAAAACCTCTTGTTTGCTCTGAAAAAAAGTTGAATTTGAATAATAAAGAGAAACGTTCTCCTGTAAATTAAGGTTAAAATTACTGTTTTTGTTTTTTTGTTGCAGATGTGGGAGCTGTTTTACAAATTGCACTTTGTCTACACATACATCGCTCCGTGGCAGATCACATGGGGCTCAGCCTTTCATGCCTTTGCCCAACCTTTTGCTGTGCCTCGTATCCTTTCAGTACAATAATATAGTTTAATTTAATTTAAGTAGCACTGATTTTTGTGTTGTGGATTTAAACCCTGAAATCCCCAAACCCAATAAACATATTTAGTGTTTAGTAATGTGGCAATGTTTTTTTTATTTATTTATTTATTTATTTAATGAGACTGGGACAGTGCACAGTTTTTACATTAACCTTAACAAGAGAGATGCTTTGTACCAGGTTGTTGCACCAGTGCTAATTTCCACTTGTAGGCCCTGGGCAGGTTCATTGATTGATTGTATTTAACTGACCTTGGCTATCAACTGTTCTTCCTGGAGACCTATGTAGCATGTTTTGGGTTGGTTTTGTAAATAATTAATCAATGGAGCACCAAGTAATTGATGCTGACGAGTGTGAGCTATGCCTGAGTCACTACTATCTTGTGACTATATATTATAGCAATACAAGTCAATGTTTGCCATTTTTTACATTGATGATCGCATTGTAAAATACTGTGCTTTTATTTCAAAGGGAACTATCTCCTAAAACTAGAGATTACACTGTTATAGACTTTATAAAGGTGCACGAGAGCTTAACAGCTCAAATGTGATGATGAACTTCTACTTCTACTTTTACTTCTACATGCTTTACCTCCAAATGACGTCATGCATCACACTTGTGAAAATAAAACTTTGTGCTTTTATTTTTCCTTGATTTAATTCTTGTAGAACTTCAGTTTTTCTTATATTTTACATTTGACATTTACTGAGTGGCGCTGATGAACTTACTGACTATGCACAGTTTAACTCATGCATGTCTTTGTACATACAGTATGTGTATAATTGAAATGATTATTTGAATTTCCTTGATTCTTGTTGCCCCAGACTCTGCCATGCTGTTTGTTCAGGCTGTTGTGTCTGCCATCTTCTCCACTCCCCTCAACCCTTTTCTCGGCAGTGCCATCTTCATCACCTCCTATGTTCGCCCAGTAAAGTTCTGGGAAAGGGACTACAAGTAAGTTCAATTCAGTTGACTTTTTTTGACCGTTGGAACCCATATGTAGTTTTATTTTGCAACAATAAAACAAGTCTACCTTCTCTCCACAGTTTATGCTAAAACTGTTGTATCCAATAAAGCCTTCATGACAAAAAATAAGAAAGGATTGTATTTTTTATGACTGTATACTTTTTTTTTTGTTTACAGTACTAAGAGAGTGGATCATTCAAACACTAGACTTGCTCACCAGCTAGACAGAAATCCAGGTAAGCACTGATCAGTCTTATTTACTTTTTCATATACAGTAAAACACTGTGTTTCAAACTTAATGCAGTACAAATAAAAATAATAATACAAAGTAATATTTAGTTTTATTCATATGATTTGCTGCGTATAACAATCCTATACCTATTGTTATTTCTACTGATGAAAGCACTGCTAAGCTACTGTCACCAAGAAACTGGCACATAGATCAGTGCAGTGTAGACCCTGGTTCATCACAGACACAAATGCCATTTTCTCCTCTTTTTTCATTTTCAGGTTCTGATGACAACAATTTAAACTCTATCTTCTACGAGCACCTGACGCGATCGCTGCAGCACAGTCTGTGTGGGGACCTGCTGCTCGGTCGCTGGGGAAACTTCAGCACCGGAGACTGCTTCATTCTGGCCTCTGACTATCTCAATGCCCTGGTGCACCTCATCGAGATTGGAAACGGACTGGTGACCTTTCAACTCAGAGGCCTGGAGTTCAGAGGTGAGGCACACATGAGCTAAGTGAAATAAGTATGGGGTTTTAAGCTTTTGATTTAACAGATTTTGAAACTGAAATCAAAAGTATTGGTAACGTGTCTGTTACAGGTTTATACAAACTATTCATGGGTGATGTAAGATTTTGAGCACTTTTTCCTGATCAAAAGATAAAACATTTTGTTTTCAAATTGTTTTAAGTATGGCAAAGGCCCTAGATTGTCATCATTCTGAAATCCCTGGATAAATAAGTAAATGTTTGTTAAAGTAAATGTTTCCAATTATTACATTCAGTGTGTAATACAGTAAACTCAAGCTGTTTGGTAATCTGTCAAGGCACCACTAATTTCCCTGGTACACTGTTTGAAAATGAAGGTTCTATGGTGTAAAAACATATATAATATTTGGTCTAAATTTGTGATTATATCTGTCCAAATGATATACTTATATATTATGAAACATTAAAAAAAAAAATCCTCTGTATCTCTTCCACAGGCACATACTGTCAGCAGAGGGAGGTGGAGGCCATCACAGAGGGAGTAGAGGAGGATGAGGGCTGCTGCTGCTGTGAGCCGGGTCACCTGCCTCACTTCCTCTCGTTTAACGCGGCGTTCGGACAGCGCTGGTTGGCGTGGGAGGTCCTGGTCACAAAGTATGTCCTGGAAGGCTACAGCATTACAGACAACAGTGCTGCTTCAATGCTGCAGGTGTTTGATCTGAGGAGGATTCTCACCACCTACTATGTCAAGGTCAGTGACATATAGGGCTCTATGAGTACATTCACTATGGCAAATGAAAATATCTTGACTTGACCAGTAAAGTTTATAAGAATGCCTTCACATATATCAGATATGAGTTAAACTACAATCTTGGGTACTATTTCTCATTATCCTAACTCCAAATTACTAAGCATTGCTATTAATTGGAGTTAGACAAATTTGAAATACAACAGAAATAATTATTATTGACAAAAGGGTAAGGGTCAAATTGAACACTGGCCATTTTGACTTTTTTTTAGTAGTATGAGTATCTATTAGATATTACTACAGGAATGATGAGCTAGCCAATTCTGTGCAAACCTAAGATAACAAAATTTGTTAAAACAAAGCAAAATATAACTTCCCGAATATGATAATCTTCTTCCCACTCAGGGCATTATCTACTATGTTGTGGAGTCCCCCAAACTGGAGGAGTGGTTGGCCAATGAGACCATGAGAGACGGTCTGAGGGGCTGCACTGAGAGGAACTACGTGGATCTGGACCCAACCTTTAACCCCAACATTGACGAGGACTACGACCACAGACTGGCTGGGATCTCCCGGGACAGCTTCTGTGGGGTCTACCTGGGCTGGATCCAGTATTGCAACTCCCGAAGGACCAAGGTGCAAAAAATACTACATACGTACACTCCTTGAAGTTGAACTGGATTAGTAATTAGAGTTAGCCCATAAATAGAAAGGTGGTGACTCAGTATCAACCCAACCAGCGCATACTATCATTGTGCTCTTGAGCAAGGCGCTTTACTCTATGTATCAATGTGGTTTGTGTGTGAGATTGGTGGTAGTTGGAGAGACTGTTGGGGCAGATTGGCAATCACGACCAACTGTGGCAATGAAGTAGTATGGTCAATGAATGATTAATGCATGAAATAACAAAGCAACTCTGAGCATCTGTTGGAGTGATACATAAAACTAATGCATTAATAACTAAATAGCTCATAGCACACTAAAGCAAAATTAAATAATAATAGGTTGTACATGACATACTCAATCAGGTCTAAATTGAGATAACTGATCCAGGACTATCTCATTCATTTTAATATTTACACTGTTATATTTTCTGTGTTTTTGCCTCAGCCTCTGGAGTGTGAGAAGGACTCTGCTCTGGTCCTGCTGTGCTTCGGTCTGTGTGTCCTGGGACGGAGAGCTCTAGGAACAGCCGCTCATCACATGTCCAGGTTTTTTACTTTTAATAATACTAATTTAACCTCAAATTGATAATACATTGATAATAATTTATTTGATAAATTGCTAAAAAGAAAAAAGTTGTACAGTGCACCTTTTTAAATGGCTAAAAATCCAACTTGTGATAGCTTTTGGATAATCTCTCTGTGTCATATCTGTATACAGTCTATGATCCATGTTATGCCCATATAAGTTCCTTAGCCTTTTATCTATTAAATAAATATTTTAAAAGCCATTAGAGTAACTAACTTTTTTCTTCTCCATTGCAGTAACCTGGAGTCCTTCCTGTTTGGACTTCATGCTTTATTTAAGGGAGATTTTCGAATCTCTTCGATCAGAGATGAGTGGATCTTCGCAGACATGGAGCTGCTCCGAAAAGTGGTCGTGCCTGGAATCAGAATGTCCCTCAAACTGCACCAGGTCAGTGTGATGGACAAATGTGCTATGTATGAGTAAGTAATGGGATTTGATGGAAAAGAATCTCACTGAACATACGGCTAGAAATCTGTGAATTGAATTGAAATGTGATGGAGATTAGGAAGATATACAGTATATATTTATTACTGTCTAGAAAGTAAAGGCAAGTTGAGTGAAGTTTTGTGGTTCAGATTGTTGCCATAAATATAATTTTATTGCACAACAGTTTCTTCTTAATGAAGCCAGTGAGACATAAGTTTCATATTGCAAATGTGTATATGAGATTCATGATAATTTTATAAACAGGTTTTATTAGGGATGCTTTCACACTAGGTCCTGATTTGGTTCGTCACACTGACCTGGTTTAGTCCTTTTCTACTCTCTAGTCCAAGTTTTCTTCTGATTTAGTCCCAGTGTAGTCTCAGTTATGATGTTGTAAATTGGAAATGCTCTTTATATTCTTTTCTGGCTTGAACTTTAAACTCTGTCTTGTTCCCAGGACCATTTCACCTCTCCAGACGAGTATGAGGAGCCGGCGGTCCTGTATGAGGCCATCTCCTCTCATCAGCAGAACCTGGTGATTGCTCATGAGGGAGATCCTGCCTGGAGGAGCGCCGTGCTGTCCAACGCCCAGTCTCTGCTCGCCCTGCGCCATGTCCTTGATGAAGGAACCAATGAGTACAAGATCATCATGTTAAACAGGCGCTACCTCAGCTTCAGGGTCATCAAGGTATGGACAGAGTTACAGCATTGCATCTATAATAAAAAATGGATAAGACACTCTCCCTCTGTCCATGAGCGAGGTTGCTTAGTGGCCACTCCAGATATCGCAGCTCCCGGGAGCTCTTGCCCAGAAAGGATTCTCCCATAGAGTACAATTCATTTTTTGTGAAATCAACCTGCCCATGTTTGGCTGACAGGGCATCGACATAAAGGTCAGATTTTGTAGGGATTCTTTCGTATTTTTATAATATGAACATTAAAACATTTTTAAGTCATCAAAGTGCCTAAAAGTCTGCTTTGTAAAAGTTAGCCTAGCCCCATTCTGAGCCCGCACTAGCTCCGCTTTAGCAACTAGAGCTCTGATTGGTCAGAACTGCATCTTTCTGACGTCACACGTTTTGGAAGTAACGTGGAAGTTAAAATTTTTTTCAATGAGCACAGGCCATTGAAAATAATACGACGCCATGTTGGATTCACCATCCAGATTTTATTATAGTTCTATGGTTACAGCTCATGAAGCTATATTGGATTGTTAACAAATATGTCTGAGTAACTAAACAGCCAATTAGGGTTACAAAACCTAATGAAATTTTCAGAGGTGGTCATCTGGACAATGTTTTTGAAATCAAGACATTTCTTCTGCTATTCAGATGCCATTGTTGACACGTATTTAATGTTTTTGATCTTAAATTCTAAAATGTGTTTGTTTTTCCTAAAATATAAATTGTAAATGCTCAAAACAGATGAGAATTTTAAATCATCAAGAGGTTTAATGATCCACTTCAATAAAATTTGTCATTGCAAAAAACCTACACCTAAGTAAATTTTTTGTTAAGTAATTGCCTCTACAGAGAATCATGTCTTTGTTGTAATTGTGTCTTCTCTTTGATTGCTGCAGGTGAATAAGGAGTGTGTGCGTGGTCTCTGGGCAGGACAACAACAAGAGCTCGTCTTCCTCCGAAATAGAAACCCTGAACGAGGAAGTATCCAAAACGCCAAACAAGCTCTGAGGAACATGATCAATTCTTCCTGTGACCAACCAATCGGATACCCCATCTACGTCTCCCCTCTGACCACGTCCTACTGCAACTCTCACCCCCAGCTTGGACATATCCTGGGGGGGCCCATCAGCATCGCCAACATACGCAACTTTGTGGTCAGCACTTGGCATAGGTTAGTTGTAAGATTAGATGTGTGTTAAAAAAAACAAAACAAAACTAAAATGGTATGTTGCTTTTAAAAAAAGTCAGATTTTTATATCCCTGTTATGAAACAAATATTTATCTCTTGATGCTAAATATTATCCATTTGTGAAGCCCAGTGAGTTTTTGAAATAGGGAAAAAGTTTTATACTTACAGATATGAACAGGACCTAGACCTGCCCTGGCCAAAGACCAATAGCCTTTTGGTGTCTCCCCCGAGTAACCTGTCCAAGTATCCCCTCTCATCTCAGAGCATCGGAGTGTTTGTATCAGAATTACAAGGCTACATACCTATCAAAGCAGAGTGGTTTCACATACTAAAGATAATGAACTTTTACACTTGAAGACAACAGAGGGTGAAGACAGTTGTGTCTGCAGAAATCTACACATGTTAATGACTGGTCTAGTTCTCAGGAAGAAATCACATTAATTTACACAAAGACAGACTGAGAGAAATGTTTTCTTCACATTAAACATTTCCCTTACAGTCTCAATAAAAAAAAAAAAAAAATTACACACTTTTTGCATAAGGTACATGAGCATATTTTTAACCCCTCACCCCTTTTCCCCTCATCAGGTTACGTAAGGGCTGTGGTGCTGGCTGTAACAGTGGGGGGAACATAGAGGACTCAGATGCAGGGGGCTTGTCCAGTGGGAACGGGACAGCAGGAGACTCTCAGCAGAGCTCAGTGTCTCACAGTGGGATGTCTGGACCCTCACTGCCGCTCAGCTACCCTCCACATCCTCTGGGTAAGATACAAGGCTCCTTTATGCCCAATGTATTAGGGTTTGTTTTATGTTCAAACCCCAGAGGATGAAAATGCAGTTTGAGATTTATGAAAAAATGAAAATAATGCTGACTGACGGAGGAAAAACAATACGGTTTATTATTAGTACATTGTAAGGAGAAGGAGGTCTGTATCGATCATTGAAAGCTGAGTATTCTGTATTCTGCTAACTCTAGCCCTTAAGGTTAAGATCGTTTCCAGGTTTTGCAAAAAGCGCCAATGAGTTTTGCTTAACACTATAAGACCAAACAATGATTTCTGTGTACATTTTAATGCATTTTTTTTTTTTTTTTTTTGCCAGAGGATAATGTCTAAAGGCATCTTTCTTCAAAATTACAAACTGTTTTATTCCTGTGCTATTAAATAATGATTCTGTCTCTTTCTACATAGTGCATTAGTGTATTTACAGTACAGATAACAGTAATCAATTGGTATTCTAGTAATTGATCAGTTACAATAATCTGATTCATTGGAGTTGTAATAATTTCTCTCTGTTTCCAGGCACTAGTCAGAGTGCCCAGTCTGTACAGTCCAGTCTGGTGCGTCACTCTCCGGCCAGAGCCTCCATGGCCTCTCAGTCTTCGTCTTATCGCTATAGCAGCAGCAGACACTCCTCTCTGCGCACCTCCACCACCGGCCTGGAGCCCTGCCGACGCTCCTCCACCAGCCAGTTGTCCCTGCGTGCTCTGCCCACCACCCTGCACCTCCGCCTGGGCTCCACCTCTGATCCCTCTGGCCCCTCCGCCTCCCTCTCCAGCCACAGCATCCCTCCCTGTAAAAGGACCACGCTGGTGGGGCTCTTGGGCAATGACAGTCTGTGCAGTGCAGTTACAGACCCTTTGAGCCATCATCATCACCATCATCATCATCACCCACAGCAACACAACCCGACTGTGGCCACTGTGCGCAGGGATGACATCTCATATAGAGTACAGGTGGGCATCATAGACCACCTGTAAAACATTGTTTGATCCCTTTAGTCTGTTTTATGCTTAATATTTCAACATCATTAACTACAATGCTCTGTGACAATCTGTTATAGGGCTGTTTTCTTATAAAGTTTTGAACATCCCTTTTTACAATTGGATTCACATAATTTTTTTTGTATTTTGAACTATGCACAATATATACCTGAGACTGTATTAACAGACAGTAATGAAATATGATATTTAGACACAACTCAAAAAAGGCATATAAATGCATCAATCCACCATCAAAGTCTATTCACAATGCTAACATTTAAATTAAAGTTATTGTTATTTGTAAATTATCAGAAAAATATTTCACAGTGCATTTTGTTGCCATCAGATTGTGGATGTGAGTCAGGTGCTGGAGAATATTCACCTGTCTAAAAGGAAGGAGTTGCAGTGGCCGGACGAAACCATGAGACTGAGAGCAGGACGGACCTGCTGGAGGGACTGGAGCCCCCTAGAGGGCATGGAAGGACATGTACGTACAAAAAAAAAGTATTACTAATCTCACCAAAATATTGATTGCATTAATGGAGCTTTATAATAGGAATAATATTATATATAATTAGGGGTGTCAAATTATCGCGTTAATTGCGATTAATTAATTACAGTCATATTTAGCGCGTTATGTTTTTTAATCGCGTTAATCTCATTTTTAATCTGTAACTTTACTGTTTCTGTATGTGAGTTGCTTTATTATAAAATCTGTTTTTATGTGTTGCTGGGACAACAACACACACACACAAAAACACATTTATAAATTTTTTTATTTCGGTAATTCCACTCATTGCCGGAAACCCACACAAAACGCGCGCAGTAAGAGCGATGTAAACGTCATGTTAACGTTGGCGGCGTCAGGCACAATGGACGAGGTCGAAGAGCCAGTAGAACAGAAGCAGCATCGCACAGGTAAAAACACATTCGTGTCTTGGAAATTATTCTCCCGACGTAAAATATAAAAGAAAATAACAAATATAATATCGCCTACAACTTAAATGTCACTGGTGAAAACAACCTGCATAGACTCATGATGTCTGCACTACTGTCCTATAGTGACCTGCCACATGAGGGGACACGCACACAAAAACACACAAACACAAACACACACCTTCATCATCGTCATCAACCTGAGAACGCGCGGACCACGTTTCTTTCCGTAGTTACTGCGCGGACACCGACGTGCTCCCGTGAGCCGCGTGTGGATCGTGTTTTCTCGCGTACGCTGCGTAAACCACGCTTCCTCCTGTGCGCCTCTAATCCAGAACTAACACCAAGACTAAAACCAGGACTAACCCAGTCCAGGACTAAACCAGGACTAAACCAGAACTAAAACCGGAACTAAAACCGGAACTAAAAACAGGTCTAAACCAGGTCTAAACCAGGTCTAAACCAGGACTAAACCAGGACTAAACCAGGACTAAACCAGGACTAAACCAGGACTAAACCAGAACTAAAACCAGAACTAAAAACCAGGACTAAACCAGACTAAACCAGAACTAAACCAGAACTAAAACCAGAACTAAAACCAGGACTAAACCAGGACTAAACCAGGACTAAACCAGGACTAAACCAGGACTAAACCAGAACTAAAACCAGAACTAAAACCAGAACTAAAACCAGAACTAAAACCAGGTCTAAAACCAGGTCTAAACCAGGACTAACACCAGGACTAACACCAGGACTAACACCAGGACTAAAACCAGGATTAATCCATTCCAGGACTAAACTAAGACTAAAGTAGGACTAAAGCAGGTCTAAACCAGGACTAAAACAAGGACTAAAACCAGTGATCTCATATATAAAGCATTTCTCTATCAATAATATTTTTAATATGGTTAAGGAAAGACTGGACTTTTTATTGTCTTTAAGTAGACAAAAGTTATCATGTTCAGATTTCCTCGTCTTTGCTACTTTACAGCGAACAGTTTTTTATTCATGGAGACTTGGGCTCAACAGTCAATTTGGAGACATTTGTTAAACAATAAATGACTTTATAAAGTCACTTTTTTTGTTCTATATCAGTCTTTTGATCTGCCACAATAATGTAATAATGAATTTAAATGAAAATACCTCAAATTGAAGCATTTCTCAGCAATTTTTAGATGAGATTAAAATGAGATTAATTAGATTAATTAATTACAGATCATAATTTATTAATCTCTCAATTTTTTTAATCGCATGACAGCACTATATATAATATAAATGATGATCATGACCTCATAAAGTTGTTTCCTTGTCTAAAACATACAGTTTGGGCTGGGAAATTTGGCAGCAAATTAATAACTTTTTTTAGGTCACAAATGCTAATCACTCTATGTGGAGTTGTTTATTTTATTCAAGTCTTATATCTGTTAGATTTTATTATAAATAGAATAAATAGATTACAGCTGTTTAAACTTTCCATTTACTTTTGATTTCACCTGTTTTTGACAAAGCCTCTCTATCTCTTTTAGGTGATTCACCGGTGGGTGCCTTGTAGCCGTGACCCAGCTAACCGCTCCCATATCGACAAGACCATCCTGCTGGTTCAGGTGGATGATAAGCTAGTGCCCATTATAGAGACTGGGGTCATTGAACTGGGGGCAGAGGTTTGAGGCGAGCACATTTCTGCAGGTTTTCGGACCGGGACTTCCCCCCTCTCCCAGGTCCTGATCGCTGAGGGGGACAGGAGCCAGGGAACCGTGCAAAAACAGAGGCAGTACCATTCATTTACCCAGCATCCTTCAGTGCGTCCATCACACTATCTGCCTTGCTTTGCATCCAAATGCTGCATGACAGTCAACAGCTCTAAATTTATTGATGCTACTGGTTTAGTTCTATGCATTTTTATTCATTGATTATTTTTGATTGGCAAATAGGTTGTGTTCTTGTGATGTCACTACAAAACTAAGAAGGAGGGCAGGCATTTTTTTCAGGACATTTGTTTTAATGGCAGTTTCAATGTTCTATTTCTGTTTTTCAGTTTTGGACTTAAATAAGATGTGAACAAGCTAAAATTATGTGGTTGAATCTACTGCAAATGAGTCAGTATTTTTGATAATGTTCATGGCTAATATTTCAACAATTACAGGGCCTTATCAACAGAAATAAAACAGTCACAAAGTTTAGGGTTAGGGCACAAATTAAGTAAGGTTATATATATATATATATATATATATATATATATATATATATATATATATATATATATATATATATATATATATATATATAAATCAGGTCTTCCTTTTAAAATATTTGTGTATCAGTTTCTGCCCTCCTGCAATTATTAAAAAAGAAAAACCTACAAATGTAACCACAACCTATTTGTCAAAAATTTGCTGAGAATGTGTGTTGGTTTTCTTGTTTGTTTGTCCTTAGAAGTATTTTGCCAAAAAGCCTTTTTTTTTTTGTTTCTTTGTTTTTTGTTTTTTTTGTATTTGACAGTATTTTTTTTATGTTTAAGCTTATTTTTGTTTTGCCAAGACAGAGACGTGAAGAGGTCCCATTGGGGTCTGAGACTTTACTGAACTGTGGCCAACCTTGTGTTTTTTGTTGTCATTCCCTTTGGATTAATTGAGATTTATTTTGCGCAAAAAGAACTTGCACTATGTATTTTTTTTTCCTTTTATTTACAGTGATGCACTACAATCTTTAATAATATCACGTTTATTTATTTCGTAGACTCTGAATGGCCATGGTTAACGATGCCTTGGGAATGAAAAATGCAATCATCTGTCTGTTTTCAGTTTTGTTATGTTTGATAAACTTGAAAATAACTTTTTACTGTATGTCTATATCTATATATATATTCAAAAATATATATATAATGTCAATGTATAAAAGATTTGTTTTGGATATTTATTACTGTGAAAATAGTATTTACACTTTGTTACATCTTTTTTCATTTTATGACAAAGGTTAATGTATTACGGACCATAGGTTGAAAACAACTTTTTGAAGGACTGTTTGACTATTTAACTTAATTCTTTTCTATAAGGAATAAAAGTTTGATTTATTGCTTACAACTTTGGGTTCTCTCCTTCAGTTTTTGTGTCATATTTAGTTTTTAATATAAGCCATATACATTCATTTTTCTTTTGCATTGGGAAACACATGATTTTTATTTGCTGGGTCTAGTCTGCACACAAATTTAAAAACAAATGTATTCGTTGACATATTCTTGATATTCTTAATTTTACCTGAGTCACAATTACCCCTATACAAAAGACAATATTTAAACAAACCTGTGATTTGCAGGTGATCTTTTTACAACTTGAAGGGATTGATAAGGTAAAGTAGGGCAAAAAATGCAGACTGGCAACTTGTCTCGTGAACATTTTAGTAGTGACACGGGTTTATAAATTGTGCTGTAAACACAAATATTTTACTAGATGCGATTTATGGATCATTATTATGAACAAAACGAACCAATGTATCAAAATGTAAATGATACATCTGCTGTTGGAAAAAAAAAAAAGAAGAAGAAAGAAAAAACGAAAACATGTGATTGTTTACGGTGAGGTCCCGCCCACCGCGTTTTCTGATTGGCTGATACCGGGGTATTCCAGTGATCGCTGTCCTGTCGGATATAAATTTCCATATGAAGAGGTTCTCGTACATTTCTCCCAGAATCTACCTGGTCAACTCTTCATAAACAGGTAAAAATTGGTAATTGATACTTTATAATCAACCCTTGAAACAGGCATTCCTTCATGGAAAAAGTTATGTTTAAATATTTTGCAATTTAGTCTTTTAAGAGTTGTTGTGCTAACGTTAGCTTCCGAGATATCATCGTCATGTGACCAAACTGCAGTCAGGTGGCGTCTTTGGGTTGTTTTGTTGGGAGCCGTCGCTGTCTTTTTGTCCCTTTATTACTCAGTCTCACTAAATAGAGGTTAATCTGTATGGCCAGGGCGCTTGACCAATAGTAATCCGTTGTTTTATCCATAAAGGACATTCGAAAGGGAGAGGAGATGTTGAAATCGATCTTCTTCGCCCTGCTCGGTCTGGGGCTGGTCTGTGCCTTCCCTGCCCCAGAAGAGGAGGAGGTAGATGGGGGCAAACACTGGGTGGTGATCGTAGCAGGCTCCAATGGCTGGTACAACTACAGACATCAGGTAACTAAACAGCAGAATATGGGAAGTAACTTTTGCTTCTGACAAATCTAGGGTGACCAGACGTCCCCATGTACCCTGGACAGTCCCAGTTTTGAGCCCTATGTCCCCTGTCGCAGCAGATTTATCCAAATGAAATCTCTCACGTGTCCCTATTTTTGCCCAACTTGACACCTGCCACAACAGTAAAGAGAGGCAAACCTTGTCATTTAGTCAGGTAAAATATAGAAAAGTGGCTTAAAAATGACCAAAACACAAAGAAAATGTGACTATACTGACACTTTATTCATGAATGGGCTGAGTGCAGAACAGTTTTCCTTAATGACGCCCCTCTTTCACAATTTTATTATTATCATTCACCCCAAACCGGGGGTGTCCCAGTTTTTTATTTTGAAAATCTGGTAACCCTAGACAAATCAGCTATAGGCTAATAAGGTTGCATCCTTCATCTCATACTGTGGTTATAACAAACTGAATGAATGAACGTAACAAAATCTGAATTGGCACAGAGAGGATTGGTTGTGTCGTGATTAAAAAGACCCAGATGTATCATTAACAATTAGAAGTGACTGAAACTGACCATCATTAAAATTCCATTAATTGAACAGGTGTACTTTCTTAATAATCATTATTATATCTGTATTTTCTTCTTATAGGCTGATGTGTGCCACGCTTACCAGATTGTCCACAAGAATGGTATCCCAGACGAAAACATTATAGTTATGATGTATGATGACTTGGCACATAATGAAGCGTGAGTCTCACTGGTTATTTTCATCTCATTCTGTCTTTTACAACATTAATTACATGGTTGTAAAGCAGGATCTTGGGTATCAGAACTATTTTAGGGCTTGATTGCAAACTTTTAGAATCCTTATACTTAGCTAACAGTTAATTCCTCCTAGTTCACATAAAAATATTTCATTTGTACTAAATATAACATTAAATTCCATAGTATTTATTTTTATCTTAACAAACCTAAACAAAAGTGACATTTTCTCATTTGAGATTTTTTACATAGGTTTGTTTAATATATTGACAAAAAAATACATATTTACAGGTAGTGCATAACTATGACCTAACTACGTATAAAAACTTGGCATTCATTTTAGGAAAAGTGATGATCTCTAAAGTGCACAACATCCAGGGCAAAGCAAACAGGATATGGACCTTTTCTCATTTATAAGAAACAGTTCTAAAACTGAATCTAGATAGAAAAGTGCCATTGCCAAATGCTGCTTTATACATGTGGTTGGTTTTGTTTATTTTGTTAATGATAATTAAAATCAACAAACAAATTAATAGTGATTGTAAACCAGTAACTCTGAGTCCTGAATGCTCCACTTCTATGCCTATAGCATTCCAAAGCTTATGTCTCATGTTGCCGTGGTATGTCTCTGTGTGAAGAGCAGCCATGGCTGAATTTAGGTCCAAGAGTCACAAGAAACTCATTTAACTGCTCCACTTTGTATCAGCAGAAATATTAGAGACAGGCCAGTGCGTACACAAGTAAAAGAGAAAGTACATCCTGAAACAGGTCATTGTAAAAAAAACAAGGTAATTTGAATAAGACTGTTGCCTGCACAATAGTCAGAGGCTCTATGTGGGTGACTTCTCATTTTACCATGGCTTGTTTTATATCTTTCACTGTGAAAGAGTGAGTACTAGTATACCTAATGTAATTAGGTATATGAACTTAAGCACATTATTACGTGATAATTGACAAAGGCTTAAAATATGGCATACAGTAAGAGACTAGGGATATTTGATTGTGAGACTTGCATATTGCATATTTTTTCATGGCCGATTACATTCAAAAGGGACATCAAAGATGTACAGTTTTTCTAAAGTGAGTTCAAGTTCATATTCCGTCATAATCAGGTATCATCATCCATAAATCAAATATGTATTGTTCTGACTTAAAGACGATGTCATTGCTACAGCTAACAGTTTTCTTTGGTCAATCATTGACCTGTAATTAAACTTTAGAGTGAAACAATAACTAACCTGATTCATACGCTTTATCTGATAATGTATGTCACTTGATACAGTTTCCTCACTGACTTAACCACTGGGTTTGGCCATTAGTATTATACTCAAACATACTCTCATTGCTTTATAAACTCTTAGTTTAGTTTATGTTTTTTATAATGTCTTCCATATTGGAGTATTTCTCAGTTTTTGGTTCAAATGGGATCATTACACTCATGAGTGCCAAATGCTATACCCTGATACTCCTAACAATAAAATTATTTATTGTGGCAAGCTTAATTAGCAAATGAAACAAGTGAGTCATTGTGGCTCATTGACTAAATTGGCTAAATTTTGTAACCAATGTTGGTCAATTTGGGTAAAAACATGCCACTTTTTCTTTGTTTTCAAATGAAATCTGCTATTTTTCTATCTCAGCTTTTCACACTTCCTCCTCTGGATCTGACTCTGCTGTTTTTATGCAGTAACCCTACCCCAGGGGAAATCATCAACAGGCCCAATGGCACAGATGTCTACAAGGGAGTGCCCAAAGACTACACTGGAGAGGTAATAAAGTAATACTTTAGTAACCAGAATTAACAGTAGAGATTTTTGTATATAAAGTTAGTGGAGTTAACATAGATTTATTTGTCTGCAGGCTGTGACACCTCAGAACTTCCTGGCCGTATTAAAGGGTGACTCTGCAAGTGTCAAAGGAGGATCTGGAAAAGTATTGAAGAGGCAAGTCACACAATAATTTATTTAAACATGGAAATTGGGATATGACCCTCCAATTAGACTTTAAATGAGTTAATTGTCCTTTTTGAGTACAGTTGAACTTTATTGTGTTGCCTAATGCACAATAAAATGCAGTAGTAATAGTGTATATGTAATTATAATCAGGATCATTTGAGATGCACATAACATTAGTGTCCTTTAGTAAAAAACCCTCCTCTTTGTCTATTGAAAATAATCTGTTAGGTTTCAGATGAATTGTCTTTTTTTTTTGGTTTAACAGTGTAATTATTGCCCCTTTCCAACTGAAGAAAAGAAAAAGTACTGGTTGAATTTTACCAGGAAATCTTCTTATGAATGACATTTGCTCTATTCTCCAACCCTCATATCACTATTGTCATGTAGCCTCTTGAGAAACTCTCAATTCTTTTAAACTGGTGTCATGTCCTAACATTGCACTCTTATTACAGTGGCCCCAACGACCATGTGTTCATTTACTTCACTGATCACGGCGCTCCTGGCATCCTGGCCTTTCCCAGTGACGATGTAAGCAGTTAATTTACCCACAATGCACCACCACCATTTATAAATGTCAAAAAGTATGAATGTTGTTGTACTGGTTTAGTCATGTGATTGGAGTCTAAAGGGGAAAGTACCTGTGTTTGTAATATAAAACCCTAGTCAGACTGGTTATAATAACAACGTACTAGAACAGGGTTTTCCAATCTGTGGCATGCGAGCTAGTTCAGGTGGTACTTTGACATCTCTTTAGTATGTGGGTTTTCCTAATTTAGAGTTAATTTTTTGTCCTTCTTTCAATAAATTCTTGTTTAGAACTACAGTAGATATAATGTAGTCCACTTTTATTTCTGGTTCAGCCCTATAGTAGACCTGGAATATATTCTTGCTTTTGATCTAGGGGTGATAGAACTACAAGGCTACCGGATAAGGAATTCAAATTAGAAGACTTTTTTTTTTTTTTTACTTTTTAACAAGATAACTGGGTGGACAAGGTTGGCATTGTCTTAACTCTTACATATGATAAATAAACAATACAACTGTATATTAAGATAAGTAAAGTCGCTCTCTCTTTTCCAATCCAAAAACTTGCATATATTAGTTAAATTGGTGATTAAAAAGGTGATTTATTTTAATGAACTAAGCTCTTTTAGTAGATGGTTGTCTTTGTTGGCTACTGTCTTTGAAACTTCAAGTCTGTTCAAGTCTGTGCTGATGGCACCTGTAAACCATGGATATAAACATGAAATCCACCATGTTTGAGTTGTGGTTCTAATAAAGATATAGGAACACTCCAAAATGCTTTTAAAATCATCATCATTATATCTGTGTTCTCAAATTATGTAAAATGTTCAGCTTACAGTGGAGGACCTCCAAGCAGCCATCAAGTACATGCATGACAACAAGATGTACAGAAAGGTGAAGTCTTGTGATTACTACACAAGTCTTAACAAGTCTCTGTGATTAATTTACCCAGAATGATGTTTTCGTAGATGGTATTGTACATTGAAGCCTGTGAGTCTGGATCAATGATGACAAACCTACCCGAGGATATCGACGGTACGTAACAGTTACAAAGTCATTTTCGGTGAAATTTAGTAAAACAAATCATGTGAAGTCTGCGTCAGTGAATCGTTAAATTGACAGTAAATTTTACATTGAGTCATTGTTTCCAGTCAGGGGATGTTGATACTTCTTCAATTACTTTAAATACGCACTATGGTTAATATTTTTGTCTCTGTAAATTCTGAACAATTTAAACATGCACAGTGAGATTAACCACAAAGAACTCCAGAAAATTTTTAGGTTTTAACTGTGCAATACGTCACTTATCTGGTGGAGGGTACACCAGCTGCCAGTCAGATGTTATTGCTTTTCCTCAAATGCTCCAAAGTAAGGCATTGAACTTCTCCATTTTCACAGAGATGAGCAATTAGCCCCACCAGGCATAGTTACATTTCAGATCTGTGAAGAGATGACCCCACTCACAATAAGCATGATTTATTTTTTTTTTTTTTTTTTTTTTTTTTTTTGAGCTACACATGTAATCGAATAAATTAATAGGTCAAAAACCAAAAACATTTTCATCGAGACTAGCAGATGGCATACTACCCCACCAGAAAATGACAGAAGTGTATCTTTAATTAGGTTTCAAACAAACTGAATGTCTCCAGTACAAAAAGCCTAAGTTTAAAGTGCTGTCAAAGCATTGTTCCTAGACAAGATGTGACTATCACTTATTGACTTCTTTTATCAGTTTCCTGTCTCATGTGATTTTTGCATGAACAGCCATTTTAACTTTTTTTTTTTTGCTCTCGTGCCTACCCACTGAAGCAGCAGATTGATTGTGAACTTTACCTCAAAGTTTCACATTCGTGTTTGAGTCAGGATTGAGGCTAGTGTCTTGTGGCAGATCACTGTCATGTGCTGCTCCTCATGTGATGTTACAACCACACTGGAAATGGGTTCATTATCTATAGATGGAGAGAGAGGTTTACACTGTTGATAAACCTGGCATTGAACAAAACAGGTAAAAAAAAAAAGGTTATGAAAATATATTTTATAATTATTAATACTTTCATTTTTAATATGGTCAGATAATATGCAGAATTAGCTGTATGGCTTAGGACGTCTGGACCCAAAATCTGATTTGATTGCTAAGTTTAAACTTTTTATCCTAAAATCCACAAAAGAAGGCTGTACGTATTTGATAGAAAATATTTAAATTGGTGTGTTTCTGATTTGTACAATTTGCGCATGAAATCTGCTCTTATAATTGTTAAAATATAATTTTCTGTTGTTCTTTTCATTCTCTGTACAGTGTATGCAACCACTGCAGCCAATGACCACGAGTCGTCCTATGCCTGTTACTATGACGAGAAAAGGGACACATATCTGGGCGACTGGTACAGCGTCATCTGGATGGAGGACTCTGACATGGTGAGTCAACTATACATCTGGTCTCCTTTGAATGGGGGAAACCTGAACATGCCTCAGATGTGCTTATGATAGTCATGTTATAGAAACATATGAAGTTTTTAATTAGCATTACAATGTATGAGTCTTTTTCTCTTGACTTTGTACAATTTATGTAAACAGAATCATATAGTATATATTCCAATGTACAAAAAAAACCCTGAAAACAGCCCCTCTACTAAAAATACATACTTAGATTTTACATTTGAGTACAAATGAAGCTTATATTAGTCAGTAAGAAATGGTCTATTCTATCTCCCAAAGTAATTACTTTTCTATTACATTTATAGTTTTATGCTTTACTTTGTACATTGAGTTTTTACATAAGTATGTATGTTCTGTATATTAATAAAACATGTAATGAAATTTGCTCATCTATATATTTATTTATCTTTTAATTTTTTAGGAAGACTTGACCAAAGAGACATTGCAGAAGCAGTTCAAAATTGTGAAGAGCCGCACAAACACCAGCCATGTCCAGCAGTATGGCAACAAGGTAATATATATTTTTAAAGCTTACTTAAACTTATTATTATATTACTAAAC